>NC_050598.1:32901551-32994051 GCF_013368585.1 Megalops cyprinoides | reverse complement strand
CCCATGATCTGAGGAATGGTATGACCCTACTTGTTATTAGGTGAATTAGGTCTTTGCTGGTGCGATAATACCTGTGTTGGTAGGTAAAAGGTGAGCCTATACTTGTGTTGGTGAGGTGAAAGAGGTGAGTTTGTACCTGTGTTGGTAGGTGAAAGAGGTGAGTCTGTACCTGTGTTGGTAGGTGAAAGAGGTGAGTCTGTACCTGTGTTGGTAGGTGAAAGAGGTGAAAGGTGAGTCTGTACCTGTGTTGGTGAGCAAGTTGCTCAGGCCCTCCTCCAGCAGAGGGTCGACGGGGGAGTCTCGGCCCGTGTCCCAGTCCACATCTCCTGCCTCGCTCTCGCCGTGGCCACTGTCCTTGGTGCTCAGCCAATCAGCATCCTGTGGCCCAGACCTTCAGGGCAGCGTAGGAAACAGATGTGAGGATGTGGAAACGGACAGATTTCAGGCCTGCCACAACCCCCACCCCACCCCTACCCCCACCGCGGGGTGTTAGCAATACACTGCTCTTTAATGAGTCAGTCAGAACCCAGTGAGCGGCCAGGCAACCAATCAGAGGCCAGGAGGCCTCAGAATGACCCCAGAATGTGCAGAAACCCACTTACTGGGTTCTGCTGAAAGGCTAATGAAGGGCTTAACTGAAGGGCTACGATGTGTAACAGGCTGCACTGGCTCCTGTGCGATTCCCAGACCTGTGGAGTCCTGCCCCAGTGCAGTGAGTCATGGCACAGGAAGGGACTCCTGACTCTGCCAGATCACAGCTTTGATGGGCAGACAGACAGACAGACAGACAGCAGTGAGCTGGAGTTACTGGAACAGAGATCAGAGATCTGCCATCTGAGGGGGGGCTGTGTTTTTCCTGCCTGTTAATGCGTTAATGAAACACCTGTACACTGAATCACCCCCCACCCCCCCACCCCCCGATGTCTCCTGAATTTGGGTAGAAAACCCAGGAAGGAGCAGGCAAGACTGCCTCAAAAAAATAAAGAAGAACATAGAGCAGTGTTAGAGAAAGGGGGGAGAGAAAGAATGAGAAGAGAGAGAGAGGTGGGGAAAGAGGGGGAGAGAGAGAGAGAGAGAGAGAGAGAGAAGAGAGAGGTGGGGAAAGAGGGGGGGGAGAGAGAGAGAGAGAGAGAGAGAGAGAGAGAGAAGAGAGAGGTGGGGACAGAGGGGGAGAGAGAGAGAGAGAAGAGAGAGAGAGGTGGGGAAAGAGGGGGAGAGAGAGAGAGAGAAGAGCGAGAGAGGTGGGGAAAGAGGGGGAGAGAGAGAGAGAGAGAGCGAGAGAGGTGGGGAAAGAGGGGGAGAGAGAGAGAGAGAGAAGAGAGAGAGAGGTGGGGAAAGAGGGGGAGAGAGACAAACAGAGAGAAAGCACAGCCATGCAGAGGGAGAGAACAGGACTCACCGGCCGGCTCGGTGGGAGTACTTGTTTCCTCGGAAGTTGGGTCTGGGCTGGAGCTGACCCTGGTGCAGGAGGGAGAGCAGCTGGGAGACCTGCTGCAGGAGAAAGACACGCAGTATGAGGGGGCGGGGGGGGGGGGGGGGGGGGGGGCACTCCTAACCAGAATCTTCTGACTGGATGACTGACTGCCAAATATCCAATAAAGTAGTCACAGCCCCTGAACAGACACACACAGAGCAGCTCACAGACAGAGAGACAGACAGACAGAGCAGCTCACAGACAGACAGGCAGAGAGAGACAGAGAAGTAGAGCGGCTCACAGACAGACAGGCAGAGCAGCTCTCAGACAGACAGGCAGAGAGAGACAGACAGACAATTAGAGTGGCTCACAGACAGACAGACAGACAGAGCAGCTCACAGACAGACAGACAGATGCTGGAGCTGGACACCCTGTGAGACAGGAAATGGTGCTATTGTGAGCATGGGGAAATGGCCTCTGTTTTGCGCTTGATTCTCCTCCTCCATATTTCCTTCCAGGATGGCCCTTTTGCCCCTGCAGACGTTTCAGGACGCCCCGCTGAGACCCCTAATGCTGCCTGCGGACAGTGGAGCGGGGGGTGGGGGGTGCCTGCCGATTCCTGCCTCTCTAATTCATGTGAAGTGTCAGGACCTCACCACACCTGCGGACGGACGCAGCTGGAACAGGATCTGACAGCACAGCAAAACTGCGCAGCTTTTAAATCTCACGCTTCTAAAAAAATAATCCTGTCTTTTTAAACAAGCCGTCAGTGTGTAACAGTGTATCGCAGAATAGAATAGGCCCAAACACCCCCCAGGACACCAAACCACGTGCTCTTCACTCTCTTTGTCTGTGTCTGCCTTCAGATTTCAGAGGCAGATACGGACTGCCCCCCCCTCTGAGCCCAGCGCCCACAGTGCTGAGTGCAGGCTTCCCTGTGATTTTCTGGGGGCAAAAAAGGGTGTTGATATCCCTCTGCTACATTAGGACCTGAAAGGTGCAGTGTCCTGTACCACTGCAACACTGCAACACACCACAACACACCGCAACACTGCTGAAACTGCTCTGTGACCATGGAGATAAGAAAGAAACCAGTGGGGGCTCAACAGCCTTCTTTTGAACGGCTAATTAACTGGAATCTATTCTATTGTTTAGCAAGATGAAAAAAAGTGTCTGCTTAAATAAGAATCTCCCATCTGGTTAATTCCATTTCCACTTCACTGCTTCCTGCGTGTGGTCACATTAGCCTTGCAGCCTTCACCTTAAATTATGCTACAATGACACAGAGATGGGCTTATATTACACAATCTTAATAACAAGAAAGCCTGGAGATCAGTTTTAATATTACACTAATTACACTGTGATGAAAAATGTTCCTGAAGTGAACCAAAGGGAAGACGTAATTGAATAAAGCTGCTGTTGGGTGACTCTCCTTTAAATTAGCTCGTCACGCACGCCTGTCAGAAACAGCATCAGGACAATACGGGCAGCCCCCCAAACTCCTGAGTGTCCCCTGGGAGAAACACAGACCTGGGGGAAAGTCTCGCCAGGAGGCGCAGAGGGAGGCCTTACCTGCACCTCCGGGGAGGCGGCGGACAGCTCAATGGGGCAGTTCTCTCCGAGCGCGGCCATGGACAGCCGCACCAGGTTGTGGAGGATTTGGCGGTGTTCGTCCCCCTCGCCGTTCCTCTTCCTGCGCAGGGTGTGGCAGGGGGGGGAGCCGGGGGGTGGGTCGGTGCCATCGTCGGGACACAGCTGCGTCTCGCGGCTGCCGTGGCGTCTCAGTGTGCCGGTCTGCGACAGCGAGGAGGAGGAGTTACGGGCCCTCCGCAGGGAGCGGTAGGGTGTGGCGGGGGTGCGCGGGAGCGTCCCGCTCAGCTCCACGCTGCCGGGTTTCTGCAGCGTCCTGCTCGGGCCCAGCGGCGGGACAGGCTGCTCCTCCGGAGGGTCCTGGTTCCGGACGGCCCGGCCGAGCAGCGGGGACAGGTGGGGCTCCTCCTGCTGCAGGGGCGTGTCGGGACGGGGCAAGGCCTCGCCCTCCAGCGGCCCCTCCCTCCTCCCACGCAGCACCGGCACCAGCTGGATATCCGCCTTCTGAATGTGCTTCTGTGGCCGGCGGGGGTGGCGGGTGTAGCTGGACTCTGCCTGCCTGCAGTTGTAGGCGTGGTTGTCCCGTTTCTCCGGGCGACAGAAGGTGGTCACCAGGGCGACCGCCAGGAGCAGCAGCAGGCAGGTGGCTCCAAGGCAGATGGCCAGCTTCATGGTCAGGCTGAACTGCCCCCACTGGCTCGGTGACGAGTTCTTCAGGTGGTCCAGCAGGTTGATGAAGGTCACCTCCAGGGTGGTTTTGGTGACCAGCGCAGGCGAGCCCATGTCCGACACAGTGATGTCAAACTCAAACCTTTTCCCGATCAGGTCTGTGGCGTTGCTGGTGTTCACATACAGTTGCCCTGTGGACTCATCCAGCCAGAACAATCCATCAGGGTTTCCGCTGACGATCCGGAAACGGAGCCTGCCGTTCAGGCCTGAATCTCGATCGCTGGCTCTGATGGTGCCGGCCAGGTGTCCTTCTGGCCTGACGTGAGCGGAGTGGTTGGCCGCACCGTTCGGCCTGTCCCCCAGCTCAGCCACAATCTCACCCTTCTCGGCGTTGACGGGCACACTCAGTGAGGCTTTGCCCCGCTTCGGTGACGGCTCCTCTATCACAGGGTAGTTGTCATTGACGTCCTGGACGTCGATGATGACCGTGGTGGTGCTGGACAGAGGCGGCCGCCCCTGGTCCTTGGCTTCCACGATGAAGGAGAAAGAGCGCTCCTCCTCATAGTCCAGTGACTGCTGGATGGACACAGCTCCGCTGGCCGGGTCAATGGAGAAGAAGGCCGTGGGGGTGCCGAGTTCATTGGACTCCCTGATGGAGTAGGAAACCTTGCCCCCCAGCTCCAGGTCGACGTCGTGGGCCCGCACGCGCAGGGCGTGGAGGCCAGGCGGGTTGTTCTCGCGCATGGCGGCGCGGTACTGCGTGCGGGAGAAGACGGGGGCGTTGTCGTTCTCGTCCAGCACACGCACGGGCAGGTGCGTGACGCAGGTGAGGGGGGGCTCGCCGCGGTCGCTCGCCACCAGCGTCAGGTTGTACTCCATCCTGTGCTCACGGTCCAGCGAGCCGTTGGTCACGATCATGTAGTTGTCTCCGTGGATCCTCTTGAGGCGGAAGTGCCCGGCGCCATGCTGAATGTGGACACGGACGGCGCCGTTCTCTCCCGAGTCTGCGTCCGAGACTGACACCAGCGCCAGGAAGGTCTCGTCTGCTGCGCCCTCCAGCACGGTCGCCACGGGTGACTCGGGCGGGGTCCAGGTGACGTGGATCCTGGGGGGGTTGTCGTTAACGTCCCTCAGCTTGACAAGCACTTTGCAGTGGGAGGGGATGGCGTTGGGACCCAGGTCACGGGCCTGGATGTCGATCTCGTAGGAGGACTTCTTCTCAAAGTCCAGCTCCCCTGTCAGGGTCACAGTTCCAGTCTGCACGTCCACACTGAACAGCCTCTGCACGTCCAAAGGGGCGTGTTTGCTGAAGGAGTACTCCACCTCACCATTGGCCCCCTGGTCGGGATCTGTGGCCTTCAGGTTGATGACGGTGGTCCCTCGGGGGGAATCCTCACTCAGCTCAATGGTGGGGGAGCTCTCCTCGAACACCGGGCTGTTATCGTTAGAGTCGAGGATGTTGATCTTGATGAGTGTGCTGCCTGATTTGGGGGGGTTTCCTTTGTCCCAGGCCATCAGGGTCAGCTCGAAGGAGGCCTGCGCCTCCCTGTCCAGCTCCCGGATGACCACCAGCTCTGCCTGCTTGGCGCCGGCTGATAGGGTCTTGACGTCGAGGGCGAAGTGCTGATTGGAGGAGAGAGAGTAGGTCTGCAGGCCGTTGGGGCCGGCGTCGGGGTCCTCGGCCAGGTCGAGAGGGATGCGCATTCGCAGGGTAGCGGTCTCGGAGATCTCCAGCTCCTGCTCCGCGCTGGGGAAGGTGGGGCTGTGGTCGTTCAGGTCCCGCACCTCCACCCGCACCCGCAGGAAGCTGACCACACCCTCCCTCTTGTACAGCACGCTGAACAGGATCTCGCAGAGGCTGGACCCCCAGCACAGCGCCTCCCGGTCCAGCCGCCCCACCGTCGACACCGTCCCGTCTCTCACACTGACCGCGAAGGGCAGGGCCTGACCCTGCTCCACCACCCGGAAGTCCTCCACCCCGCCCCCCTCCCCCCTCTGCTGCAGGTCATCCGAGAGGCGGCCCACCGTGGTGCCTGCAGGCTGCTCTTCCCACACTTGGTACTGGATAGTCAGAGGTGGGTCCAGAGAGCAGGCCAGCGCCACAAACCACAGAACCAGAACCAGAGCCAGCTGCATGTCTGAAGCGTTACTGTAAAAGCACTGTGTCTTAGTAATGGCACCAAGAAGTGTTACAGAAATGGCACTAGCTAGTCTTCAAGATCTGTACCACAGCTTTCACACTTGCATACTAACATTCACCTTCTTTGCTTGTTAATGTTTTACTTTATCACTCACAAAACTTAACCAAAGTCAGTATTTTCATCTAAAAATACTTAACTCCAAAATATACTACTTACTATTATGAATACAAATGATGACATAAATATATTAGTACTTCAACTAAGGTAGCCAATGTTAACACCTATGGTGGTCACAATCACTATGACTGTTCACTCTCAGACTCATACAAAACCTATACACATTTGATTATAGCAGAAAAGGGTTAAAAATATACTAATTTCAATTAACATCATTAGTACTTAAAGTATAACGAGTATAAAAGCAAGAAACATCTATTTTCATGTAATTCAACATACATTATCAAACAGAATCAAAATCAGGTTGTCCTAATTACAGACTCAAACGGCAAAGTAGTGTCAGAGTTTCATCTTTAACTTCTCAGAATAAAGAGACATTAAACCAAACAAAAGCCCTGCTCTTCCTTATGAAAGCAGATACGCAGATGTACACAGATATCCGAGTGAAGATAAGAGCAGTTAATGCTATAGCAGTCTGAATCACAGAGCTCTTACAGTCTAACTGAAGGAACGGTACTCACACACAGTGCTCTTACAGTAAGCTTCAACAGGAGGAAAGGTACTCACACACACCCGGCTGCTGGTCATACTCCCTCCCTTAGACACAGGACTTTGGAGTGAACTGGGCAACTTTGGGTCTGCAGTGACACATGCAGGAGGCAGCCAATTGGGTGAGAGGGGTGGAGTCAATGGGGGGACAGCAAAGACAAACTCCACCCTTCAGCAGAAAGCAGGCCCTGAGGAAAGAGGGCAGGAGTGAAGACACTCATGTGCTTTTAAAGAAACACGATCCTCCTTCTCTCAGCCTCCCATTCCCCCTTTGTTTGCTTTTTTCAAAAATAAACTCATCAAAGCTCCTTTTTGGGGGTTAAATTTCTGGGTGGCGGTTGGCCAGGGCCCTGGGAGTGTGGCCCTGATGTTTCGCGGAGCTCGGTCTGGCCCGATCCTGCCAGAGAGGGGGGTGACGTACGGTCTGCGCTCGTCTTATAAATCATAAACACGGATCACTCCGGCTGATAAACATGCCGACTACCTGTCTCACAGACTCCAGGCTAACAGGGGCCTGTCTAGACGCTTTCCAGAGTGTTTTGCTTTATTGTTTGGCTTGTAACATGAGATATATCATGCCCTGATTCCCTCTGCTTTACCTTAGCAAAGTTCCCAAATTACCCTGAGCTGACATTACTGTGGCCACAGTAACAGCAAAACAAGAGGTAAAACATCAGGGTGGAATTCTGTAAGGCGAGTCATAAAAAACACCCAGCTCCGCTGACACGCTCACAGGAAAACATCTCACAGTTTACACTGGAATGCACTGAACCTGGTCATTGCCCAGTCTTCTGGTTCAAACTGTTCAGTCCCTATGTGTGAATACAAGCGGAAGGCAAAAAACTGAAAGCCCCACTGAGACAAATACAACTATTTAGCTTTGTTTTCAAAGAGTATTTGCTGTCAGTTGCTCCACTCTGCCATGCTGTGATACTGTACAGCTGTTCGAAATGACAGAGCGAGGCTGACTGCAGCAGACCTGAAGTCACCCTCACAGTGGAAGAAAAAAGGGAGAATGAAGAGATGGAGCTTTTGGTGGTAAAATGAAAACTTCAGTTTCCATTGTTCAAAACATGTAGTAACAAAATGTTTGCAGTTATTATTTTAATAAGCATTCACTTAGCAAATCGCCTTATCTAGTGACTCATCTAACTTACCCTCTCAAATGTCCATAATAATCTAAAAAAAGAAACATACAGATGCATATTCACTGGAGCAGCTCCTGTTACGAGCCCGGTTTCAGGGGTACAGTGTTTTCAGTTTCTTAAAAAAAATAAAACAGGGTAGGTAGACGTTGGGATGACAGGAAAGTGAGTTTCCTGGGTCTGCCCTTCCCTCTCCATCCGTTACCAGAGTGTGGGCCAACAAAAGCCTTTCCCAGAGAGACAGTGATTAGCAGGCTGGTAACTGCATCACTAGAGAGTGACAGCCAGGCTTGAGAGAGGGAGACAGGAGGCATGCCTTCAGCCGAACCCTGTGAGAGATCAGGCAACTCCTCCCTGAGCAGAGGGGTCTGTGGACGAACTGCAGAGAGGTCAGAGGTCACTCAGTGAGCCGCTATTGTATCTGATAAACAAACAGCACATCCTTTCCTTTATCTCCCTGCTTGTTTTTCTTTAGTGGTTTTGGGAGGGCTGTCAGGCCATTATCTCTCTGAGAGACTCTACCTCTCAACAATATCCCTGTTCAGTAGGAGGCAGTCTTCTCTCTGGTCCTAAAAGAACACCAATGCACCAAGTAAGTGTTGGGGACACTGCGCTGTAGGAAATGCTATCTTTTGAATGAGATGTTAAACTGAGGTCTGACTTTCTTTGGTCACTAAAGCTCCACGGCACACAAGGGGAGTGAGTGGGGGGGGGGGGGTCTCCAGGTGTCCTGGCTAAATTCCCAATCAGGCTCTTACAACCTGGCCATCTAACAATGACCCTGCGGTTAACTGACTTTTTTGTTCAAGTTTAATGCTGGCAAAAGCTGCAAAAGATATGTTTCAGGAATGGATTGCAAATAAGACAAATGACTGTCATATTTTGTTGGCCAGCCAGACAAAATACAGCTAGCTCAATGGTTAGTCAACTGCAGGGGCGGAGCCGATGGTCATTGCAGAGGGGGCAAGGACCTGTAGTGGGCCCTTATACAGCCTATTATAGGCTGTGTGGAGATGCAAGACAGATCCAAGGGGAAACTTACGGAGACGGAAGGGCGGAACGGAGAGAAATGCGGATTACAGTACACCTCATTGCGTGAGACCATTTTTAAATACCGCGGCTCGGTCAGCAGTGATGGGGATGGGAATAAAACAGGACAGCCGGCGATCGCCCAGCTACTTTGGGACTGGAACAGAGGGCGTACTTTTTCTGTTTGTACACTTACACAAGGATACTGGACAGCGAATAAAGTTTTCTGTAACTCTATTGCGTCTCTGCTCATTCAAAATAAATATCGCGGCGAGAAACTTAGCTAGGGGTCTTTTGAAACCATTACACCCTCAGTCTGACTTTTTATTTTTTTGCCACAATCAAGATACACAAACTTTATTCAAAATATTCAACTAAACAACAAAAATGCATGTTCAGTCAGGCAGACTGGGCCCAAGGTGGGCCCCTTTGTAGCTGGAAGAACCATGGGCCCGGGTCTGCCCCCCCCCCCACCCCCCCGCTCGCTCCGCTACAGGTCAACTGCTATCAGGAGTTTTCAACATGACAGTAGTCAGTCATCTTAAGATAAATTCCACATTGTAAAGTTGTCCTGCCGGTAACCTTGGCACCACCTACCCCCCCCCTCCTGGCTAGAACCCAAATCGTAGATTATGTTGTCCAAGTGTCCTTATTATATTAGTATGACAGTAGAGCTGGCTACTGGTGCACTATAGTTTAACTTTGAACCAGATTTGCTTTCAAACTGATGACATTCAACATTAAATATCTCAGCCATTTCACCATTTTAAACAACTTGGACCATGACAAGCAACAAATGGCAAAAAGTCCATGGAACACTTTTCATAAACAAGACAGTGCAAACTTAACTCTCAAATACCAACCAATTTACCGAACAGTTTACTCTGGAAAATTTAAAGAGATTTCTACAGTGAGCAGTACTGGTGCCTTTTCCTAACTGAATAATTTAGAAGCTGTAGATTTATTAAAATGAAGTTTATAATAATTCCCTCTCCCAGGTCATGATTGTAAAAGAGCTTCTTCGCTGAACCTACGTACTTAAATAAATAAATGAGGTTTATGATTAAACCCTGCCAGCCTGACTCTATAGGCCGCACAGCAAAACATCTGCACTCCCTTTCATGTGGGCAATGAAACTGCTGCCTCTGTGATCGTTCATGTATTACTGAGGTCTTTCAGAGAGAGAGCTCTCTGAGAGAGGGTAATTAACCAGACTGGGTTTGATCGTTACAGACGACAGCATGTCTGTTTCTGCTCTTTGTGAGCACACTGGTTACAGCCCTGGACCTGAGGGTAGTGGGTTAGTGTGGAGTGGTGGTTCGAGTGCTGGATCTGAGGGTAGCGGGTTAGTGTGGAGTGGTGGTTCGAGTGCTGGATCTGAGGGTAGCGGGTTAGTGTGGAGTAGTGGTTACAGCCCTGGATCTGAGGGTAGCGGGTTAGTGTGGAGTAGTGGTTAGAGCCCTGGACCTGAGGGTAGCGGGTTAGTGTGGAGTAGTGGTTCGAGCCCTGGACCTGAGGGTAGCGGGTTAGTGTGGAGTAGTGGTTACAGCCCTGGATCTGAGGGTAGCGGGTTAGTGTGGAGTAGTGGTTACAGCCCTGGACCTGAGGGTAGCGGGTTAGTGGGTTAGTGTGGAGTAGTGGTTAGAGCGCTGGACCTGAGGGTAGTGGGTTAGTGTGGAGTAGTGGTTAGAGCGCTGGATCTGAGGGTAGCGGGTTAGTGTGGAGTAGTGGTTACAGCCCTGGACCTGAGGGTAGCGGGTTAGTGGGTTAGTGTGGAGTAGTGGTTAGAGCGCTGGACCTGAGGGTAGTGGGTTAGTGTGGAGTAGTGGTTAGAGCGCTGGATCTGAGGGTAGCGGGTTAGTGTGGAGTAGTGGTTAGAGCGCTGGATCTGAGGGTAGCGGGTTAGTGTGGAGTAGTGGTTACAGCCCTGGACCTGAGGGTAGCGGGTTAGTGTGGAGTAGTGGTTAGAGCGCTGGACCTGAGGGTAGCGGGTTAGTGTGGAGTAGTGGTTACAGCCCTGGACCTGAGGGTAGCGGGTTAGTGTGGAGTAGTGGTTACAGCCCTGGACCTGAGGGTAGTGGGTTAGTGTGGAGTAGTGGTTAGAGCGCTGGATCTGAGGGTAGCGGGTTAGTGTGGAGTAGTGGTTAGAGCGCTGGATCTGAGGGTAGCGGGTTAGTGTGGAGTAGTGGTTACAGCCCTGGACCTGAGGGTAGCGGGTTAGTGTGGAGTAGTGGTTAGAGCGCTGGACCTGAGGGTAGCGGGTTAGTGTGGAGTAGTGGTTACAGCCCTGGACCTGAGGGTAGCGGGTTAGTGTGGAGTAGTGGTTACAGCCCTGGACCTGAGGGTAGCGGGTTAGTGTGGAGTAGTGGTTACAGCCCTGGACCTGAGGGTAGTGGGTTAGTGTGGAGTAGTGGTTAGAGCGCTGGATCTGAGGGTAGCGGGTTAGTGTGGAGTAGTGGTTAGAGCCCTGGATCTGAGGGTAGCGGGTTAGTGTGGAGTAGTGGTTAGAGCGCTGGATCTGAGGGTAGCGGGTTAGTGTGGAGTAGTGGTTACAGCCCTGGACCTGAGGGTAGCGGGTTAGTGTGGAGTAGTGGTTAGAGCGCTGGATCTGAGGGTAGCGGGTTAGTGTGGAGTAGTGGTTCGAGCCCTGGACCTGAGGGTAGCGGGTTAGTGTGGAGTAGTGGTTCGAGCGCTGGACCTGAGGGTAGCGGGTTAGTGTGGAGTAGTGGTTCGAGCGCTGGATCTGAGGGTAGCGGGTTAGTGTGGAGTAGTGGTTCGAGCGCTGGATCTGAGGGTAGCGGGTTAGTGTGGAGTAGTGGTTCGAGCGCTGGATCTGAGGGTAGTGGGTTAGTGTGGAGTAGTGGTTACAGCCCTGGACCTGAGGGTAGCGGGTTAGTGTGGAGTAGTGGTTAGAGCGCTGGATCTGAGGGTAGTGGGTTAGTGTGGAGTAGTGGTTAGAGCGCTGGATCTGAGGGTAGTGGGTTAGTGTGGAGTAGTGGTTAGAGTGCTGGACTCTGGACCTGGAGGCTGTGATTCTAAACAGCAGGTGCTGTATAAATGTTTCAGGACCCCGGCGGCACCATATTGCCAGTTTCTGTGGTGAGGGAATAAACAGCAACTAAGAGCGTCCTTTGATCATTTCCCTTCCACTCTTTGTGTCATTAGATTTGGTCTCAATGTCTTTAAAGATGGAATGAATTGCTTCCATACGTGTGGAACTGATGGTGGCGCGCAGATGGCGGAGGTTTTGTGCAGCTGAAAGCCCAAATCTCTGCTGCTCTGTCTGCACACACGCCCACCTCACCAGGAAACTGAAACTACTACCATCAGAGCATCAGTGTCTGATAGCCGAAATTAACAGAGAAAAATTTAATTCAGACAAAACAATCCCCTTTAAAAGGCCATCTGGTTGCAGTCGGCAGCATTACACAGGGACTGGAGTGGCAGAGTGCAGACTGCTGGAGAGCAGGATAAAGTGGTTAAACTGGTTATGAGCCACGTTTCCACAGAAATGAGGATGGAGACCACAGTGGGCAGAGGAGAGCTCTGCTGCATGGACACTGTTTCTGTACCGCTCCTTCCTAACAGCTGAGGATCAAACGCTGTCAATCAGCAGTCAATCAGATTGGGTCAGACATCTCCCAGCATGCCTCTCTCAAGTGTCTGATCCACAAAGACTTGGGCAGTGTGTGTGTTTGGGATGATGGGGCATCCTTTATAAAGATGTGCCTTCTGCAGTCCTGTGTGTGAGTGAGTGTGGGTCAGGGCCTTGTGTGTTTGACGGTGGCCCCCTTCATGTGTTGCTGAGTGTTTTCATCTGGAACCCTCCCCTCTCATACCGAGCCGCATTGTCCTGCGCAGACAATGGCCGTGACGCTGTGGGGCAGGGGGAAAACAGGAAGCTGGCTCCAGCCGGGGGCGGAGACAAACTCCTTCAGAGCTTCTTATTCTTCAGAGACACAGTTTACACTCCAGATATTTATATATAAATGTGTAAATGCCTAAACCAGCACATCCGGCCACTTTCCCAGGTAACCTTGTCCTCCTTCCAACTTCTGTGTGACACGAATACTGTGCAGAGAATTAAACACCCCCCCCCCCCCCAATGTCCCTGTCTGACCCGATCCTGACCACTAGCCCAGACCCACTCACAACAACTCCTGCTGCACCCAGCACTCATTCCTACCCTGGAAAACTTTATACTATCTTTAACTCTCACTGCTGCTCTGACCGCTGCTCCACACTGCTGCTCTGACCGCTGCTCCGCACAGACCGCTGCTCCGCACAGACCGCTGCTCCGCACAGACCGCTGCTCCGCACAGACCGCTGCTCCGCACAGACCGCTCCTGAAGGGAGAGCAGAGGCAGGGGTCGGGGGGGTCGGGGGGTCGGGGGGGTCAGGGGGAAGCCATGGGCTGTGGGACAGTAGGCAGCGGGCCCAGCTTCCTGGCCTGCTTGGAATTTGGCCCATGGACTGGAGGAAGCAGGCAGCAGGAGGCTGGACGAGCCAGGAGACAGACAGACAGACTCCTCCTTCACGGCGAGCCGAAGAAGCCCCCCCCACCCCCCCAGGATGAGCTGAGGAAGTGCTGAGCGGATGCTGCACACCCCACCCCCACCCCGCTGTGGTCACTCAGGGTGACAGGCAACAGGGTGTAAGCAGCCCAGCCCACACACACCCTGTCCTGCTGACGTCTGAGAATACTCAGTTTAACCAACACTCCACCTCTAGCTGCTCTCTCCCTCTCCCTCTCCCTCTCCCGTATCATCACATCATTGTAATACACTGCCCACAGGCTCCCAGGTGGTTCAGCCAGTTAAGGCAAGCTTCCACATTTCCATGCAGTCACAGTTTTGAGTCTGAACACTTTCTTTCCCTGACAGTGACCCATTGTGGCGGAGAACACCTGGCATTGTTCCGCCAGGGTGGGGCGGGTGTTGTCCTGCCCACCTTGTTGCAGTGGCCCCCTCTAGCAGCTTGGAAAGCACCCGCAAGATGCTCAGATGACATCAGTGGAGAGGCGCCGATCCTGCACTCAGCATTTGCATTGCAGAGGTGCACTGTGGGACTTGTAGTTAGCTTGAGGTTGGCTTGTTGGCTTCAGGTATCTGAGAACTGCATTCCTCTCACTTCAGTGTAAGCAGAGGAAAAAGGCTTCATGGAGTACAACTGAAAATTCATAATTGGGTGAACAAGGAGGAATAAGCACAAAGAAAATAACTAGTAAAGTCGTCAACTTTGCAATACGTCCTGTAATATGGAAAGTATATAGTAAGTACAGGTACAGTATTTCACCAGGTTATCAAATATGTTTCTGGACAAAGGGGCAGGGAGGCCATGATTCAATTCAGTTTTATTTATATAACGCTTTTTACAACATGAGTTGTCACAAAGCAGCTTTACATCCGTATTCCAGGCCTGATACCCCCTCACCACCATGATCAACACACAGCTGTATGATCTGGAGTCACAGTGGGCAAAAACTGAACCATTTCATCACTCTCATTCAGTGTTAACTGAAGCCGAATGCTTCCAGCCGAAGCTGAGGGCAGACTCTGGTCCCTCGGGAGATTAGTCCACACTAATGTGTGGCTCTGGAAAACTCAGACGCTCCCTAACGCGCCACAGGGAGAGCAGAATGATCAGACCAGCCTGTTACAGTGACTCCGGCCGCAGCTTCACCCCTCCCCTGCAGGCCTACAGAATGCTGGGAAATCTGAGGGCGTGTCAGAGGGAGCTGAAACACCTATTAAACAGATAATACTGTGGAGCTAATTTCATTCAGTGCGGCCACGGCGCATTTCCCTGAACATATCCCCACCATGGGGACGCAGCGCAAACATACTGACTCTGCAGCAGATGGTCATGTGTTCAACCATTCGGGACCAGTTTCAGGCGCATTTCGCTGCCCTTGTGTTCACAGTGACCAGAGAGCACAGCAGCAGCAGCAGCAACTCAGAGAGGCATCCAAACCATGCAGGGAAACCGTGAACTGTGGAGTCACGCGTTACACTCACATGAATGTGTCTCTCTCCTCTACTCCACAGCATAGGAAACCTCACTGACCTAATTCACACACTTACTGCATACAGTAAAACAAACACATCAGATATTCCAGCTCAACACAGATTTTCTGAGAATACAAAACTCAAAAGATCGCAGCTGAACAGGCTGGTGCCCAGTTTAACCCTCAGAACACATACAAGCACCAACACACAGACAGATGTATGCAGCAGGAGCCCTGACTGCAGAATGGGCCACCCACAGCCAAGCCCAGCTCACTCAGGGCTGAGACAGCAGTCTGCGTTAGAGCTCCAACACAGCAGGACAGACTCACGTACAGGGTATGGTGAACTGACCCCTCTCTGATGCTTAATGGCACTGCCCCCTTTGTTTGGCCAGAATGTGTTGACATCCTACAACCAGCACATACTGCCTTAACTCTGCAACCCCCCCTCCCTCCCCCACCTCCCCACCTCCCCACCTCCCCACCTCTCCTACTTCCCTGCATCCTTGAACAAGCTTCCTGTCACAGGAAGGAGCAAAGTCCCATAAGGCTTTGTGCCAAAAACATACTTCCTGCCTCAGGATGAAGTTGAAAATCAAAGTCAAGTGTAACAAAAAAAAAAGTCCCGTCCGTGAATTCACAAAGTAGTCAGACAAAGGCAGGACACACCCACCTCTGCACAGCCCAGGGGGGGGGGGGGGGGGGGCAAGAAAGACATGCATCAGCAGCCTTCTCGGTGTGTGTGTGTGCATGGCGCTGTGTGTGTGTGTGTGTGTGTGTGTGTGTGCATGGCGCTGTGTGTGTGTGTGTGTGTGTATGTGTGTGTGTGTGTATGCGTGTGTGTGACGCTCTGTGTGTGTGTGTGTGTGTGTGTATGCGTGTGTGTGACGCTCTGTGTGTGTGTGTGTGTGTGTGTGTATGACGCTCTGTGTGTGTGTGTGTGTGTATGCGTGTGTGTGACGCTCTGTGTGTGTGTGAGTGTGTGTGTGTGTGTGAGTGTGTGTGACGCTGTGTGTGTGTGTGTGTGTGTGTGTGTATGACGCTCTGTGTGTGTGTGTGTGTGTAGGCGTGTGTGTGACGCTCTGTGTGTGTGAGTGTGTGTGTGTGTGTGTGAGTGTGTGTGTGTCTGTGTGTGCATGTGCGTGCATGACGCTCTGTGTGTGTGTGCGTGCGTGACGCTCTGTGTGTGTGTGTGAGTGTGTGACGCTCTGTGTGTGTGTGTGAGTGTGTGTGTGTGTGTGAGTGTGTGTGTGTCTGTGTGTGCATGTGCGTGCATGACGCTCTGTGTGTGTGTGCGTGCGTGACGCTCTGTGTGTGTGTGTGAGTGTGTGTGTGGTGATCTGTGCTAAATGTAAACATTAACAGCATCCTCTGCAGTCTGTGTGTAGTAGGCTCATTGCCATTGGGCATGTTCTAACCATCAGTATAAAATAGCTGGTAGCACAGTATCTGACTCTTACTATTTGTCCATACTAACTATTTGTCGTTTTAAAGACATTGTTTGGCAATACTGTTATGGGGTATATCTCCGTCCAGTGTAACAAGCTTTGTGTTCAGGTGCATGTTTGTCTTTTAGAATTTGATTTGAGATAGAGAGAGGATGTTATTCCTGTGTTTATACTACATCTGGTCTAATTGGGCCCACTCAGAATCCTTAGTTCATCAAATACGTCTCTCTTCACAAACCTTAGGCATGTCTGTCTTCAGCAAAGGAGGTCATGCAGGACACCCAGACTCATGTGTTCCTCTTAACTAGTCTTCCAGGCAGGATCCAATCACATTCACATTGGGTGTCCAATCAGTGCAACACACCAGAGCCTCATCCAATCAGATGGACTTTACGTTACACTACTGATCCTGGATCAGTGGTCACCACTTACATTACAATAAATGCGATTCCACTAAGGGCAAAAGAGCTGACCCCGGATTATGTGCTGTGGGTGTCATGGATCTGCTGGTAGAGACCGGGAGCCACAGCTGCTTCACTCTCAGCCTCTCTGCAGAGCGCACAGCTCCCTCTGCCAAGCTGGAACAACAGAGCCAGACTGAGAAATCACCTTTTATTAGCAGGAAACAAGCCTTTCAGCAGCTTTGAGTGGTGATACCACATCAAAACATCATCAGTCCTGCATTCTGCCAGCAATTAGGGTGTGCCAAGCGAAATAAAAACACCCCACGTGTCACCCCAGCAAACAGCCGAGTGTGAAATCAGGATTGGAAACAGTCAGCACGTCCTTCAGCATCAGCTCGTCATCACACCACATTACTGTCATCTAACAGCTGCCCTTACCCACAGCACCTTACACAGCACTTCTAATACAGTGGTATGAAAAAAATGCACAAATAAGACACCAATAATCACATATGAACAAGTGTCAGTGCCAAACAGGGCAAATCTGTTTTTAACTTCTTTGCATTAATAATTCATTTCAGTATTTAGATTGAGCCCCTTAATTGTAATTAAGTGTCTGCGATTGGTTTAAAAACAATGTGAACTCCAGCTCACTGGTGCTGCTAGTTGGGGCAGGGGGGGGGGGGGGGGGGGTGACATCAGGAGCACTCCCTGCCCCCCACATTTTTGGCCTTGTGATGTTCTGAGAAAAACAACTACAGCACTACAGCACCTGTGCTGTTTTTACCTTGGAAGACAGGGCTGTGTGTGTGAATGTTCGGGTAAACAGGCTCTGAGATGCAGCGGTTGGCCTTCAGCCCTTAGCTTTTGATTCCAAGAGGAAAGTCTCTGCACTTCCTCGTCCCTGACCTAAATAAGGCACCGTCCTGCGGAACAATATTGATACTGTGCATCCGAAAATTCCCCTGCATAAACTAATTTTGGCTTTGCATAAACAGCCACTTTATCTCCTCACACGGAGCCCGGATGTGGTTGTCCGGAGACACTGGAGCCAGGCAGTATCTGATTGGGTCGGTTCAGACTTCTTGACTTTTACTATTTGTGCATCCAGCGGCTAGTTCTAAATTTTGTTTCAGTCTAGTGTTAGCGCCGAATGAGTATTTATTTAGCGCTGGTGTTTAGCTCACACTCAGTACTATATGTGATCGATTAGTGAAGCTCTCTTTTTATGCACTCTCTGTACCACCGCCAGATAGCCCGTCCTTCTCAACCTCCAGAACGAATATCTCATTGTAGACTAAAATTTTAGATCAAATAGCAAGATAACATGTTTCTTTCAAAAGCAACTTCCCCTGTATCTGCTCCTGAGTACCACCATTACAACGGCACAATTCAAGTCAGTGTGAATTTTGGAAGACACTTCCTCATCAACGGTGTCTTAACGCTTACACACGTCCGCCAGTATGTTTGCATTCAGGCACTTAATTTTCGTATCAAAAGCCAAAGGACACACATCATCCAGGCATGCAGGTGGTTAATTTACCCATGCACTTCAATAATACTACAATACAAACGCCATATAATTAAGGTATGAAGTGGGTGCTTTCCAACACTGCTCTTGCCATCTCTTCTTGCTCTGTTGTAAGGATCATCTTTAAACATGAGGAGTAACCTGCTGTTCCCTCCCTGAAGACGAGATTATGGTCCTGCACAGATTTGTACCTTTAACAATGATGACAAAAGAAACAAGCAGATCATGGTGTTTGTTCTAAGCTGACCACCTTCTGTAGGTTGTTAAATATAGCTCCAATCAGCGTCAAACTCTCAAATATGACATGGGCCATTTCATTTACCCCCACAAGGTGAAACAGACTTTGCAACACGTTTGATTACCTAGGTAGTCTAAATTGCATATTGCATCATTAACTTTGGTTTGCTGCCCACCGTGCAGTGTGACGTTGTAATGGTGTTAGCATAGTAGTGGTGTACATTTGGACTGTAACGGCTAACTCCTGCTTAAAGTACTCCTACTTAACTCCTACTTAAACAGCTGGCTGAGTCGACATGCTGAACGCGTCTGGCACACCGGAGGACACAGTCAAATGTTTTGACAAAGAGTAACAATCTATCCACGCAAATGCGACATGGACCAGCATTCACTTGCTCGCACCGTACCCAACAGGGGTAATTTTTTTAGCTACCTAAATGTGATGGTAAGTGAATGAGCAATCAGCTCATCTTATCAAGATAATTCAACTTCACTGTTGCTAACGCATATGAAAAATAACTTCGCACAACTAAATTGGTTTAGTCAGAGATTGCATTTATATAGGTAGCTAGATGCTTTGAAATTCAGAGTTCAATAGTTAGTTTACATCTTTTTACCCTGCTACTATGCATGCCAATACATATTTCTGATGTAGCTACCACTACGCGAGTCGTATCGCACTGTAACACTTTCCTTTGATGTTATCGTGGCCCTGAGTTCTTCTCCTGTGGATCCATTGACTCGTTTAGATAGACTTTATGGGTAGCCTACATACAGCTTCTTAACGGGGCGGTGTCTGGATCGCAGCGTAGTGTGAACTAAATCGGTCTCGGTGGTAAAACGATGGTAACTCCAGGCGCACGTGAGAGTTGAGGGGTAGGAGCAAAGCGGGCAGGAGCAGCCTTATTGCTTCATGTGAACTGAAACCAGCCTCGTGCGCGCGTTGGTAACACAGCATTGGATTGGTTCATTCACGTGTGCAAAGCGGCAGTGCTACCGAGCAGTCACACGCAGCTGCACTCACGCTTTTCCTGCAGGCTGCAGGGGAACGATAAGGCCCGTGTGTGTCAGCCGGCGCGGGGCAAAGCGCTCAGCCCACAATCGCAGGAAGATGAAATTAACCCTGAGCAGTGTGACTTCCTCTGCACCTGAGGCCAGATACACACTCACACACACACACACACACACACACACACACACAGAGCTTGTCTGGCTGTAGCTCAGTCAGGCTAGCAATGGACAGGATATCTACAAGCGTTTTACCATACACCCAAGGCAGAAGGAGAATGAGAGGGCACGCCCAGACTGGGATAACACCGACTGCAGTGAAGATCTCAACCCTTCCTGCCCATCTTTTGCTTTTGCTTAATACTGTTACTACCTTCCTGAAGCCAGCCGTGAGCCCAGCAGGATTGCCCAAGTTAACATGACAGAAATCTCACAGCACTGCAGACTCAAGATTCCTCTACAGGAAAGTCCCTACCGTTAGCCAGCGCATTCCTGAAGTGCTGTCTAATCCTCAAACCATGGTTTGTCATTAAAACGTTTACAATGCCGATACACAGGAAAATTTTCATTTTTCAGATTCTTTCTTGGGGGCCTTTCTGTCGAGGCATTTGTCTGGCATTCCAAACACAAAAGCAGAAAGCTCAGCATTTAAACTGCCGTTCACACTTCATCAGTTTCAAACACAAAGAAACACGTGTATCTACGTTTGTTAACAACGTGAAAATGTATATATTCAGCAGTCAGCCATGATAAAAGCCAAATGTTTGACTTTGTCTGTGTTGTGTCCACTCGGGCTCCTGGTTGTGATAATTTCCTCCTGTGTACACAGTCTCATATCAAAGAATCCCATCGTGCAGACAGCGCTAGGTCAGCTGTCTTCAGGAAACAGCTATTAGCACATCTGGCAGGGAGATTGCAGTTGGACCTGAGATAGGGATTCTTTTCTTCTCTCAGATCTCCCTACATAGCTCTACTAATGTTTCCCAGTTGTTTTTAAACACGTTTCTGTGGGGCAGATAAATCAGGTGAGATGAAGCACAGCACGTTACCATAATGGGTCTGCTGGATTAGGGCTGGCCACTGGCCTGACATTTAGAACATGCATTGGGACAGACCTGCCTGACATTCACCACAACCAGGATTCAAACACTAACAGTGTAACTGACACAGCTAACCCATATTTAAACACTAACATTATGACTAACACAGCTAACCCAAATTCAAACACTAACAGTATAACTGACACAGCTAACCCAGATTCAAACACTAACAATATAACTGACAAAGCCATTCAAGATTCAAATGCCAACAGTTCAAGTGAAAACAGTAGGATCAAAACACCAACAGTATAATTTACACAGGAAACAAGACTGAAACTTCAGAGTGGGGCTATGACCGTAACTTACCCACAATGAGAAAGGTACTGAAATGACTTTATTCAAAATGCATTCATGTGTCTCACTGTGGGGCATTCGCAGTGAAGTAATAATGGCTTACTAGTCAATGAACAAACATCTTGATGTTCAACTGTTGATGTCCCTCAGAAGAAAGGCTAGAGGTTTTCAGGAGTCCAACTGACAGTCACGCCCCCCGGCTCACCTTACATGGCATTGGTAAATGTGCTGCATGTCCTGTGATGTCACTGCGTACTCACTGTTTGCTTACTGAGGGCTTGTGGAAAGGAAACAAGCTAACTTCCTTACTTTAATTAAACTCTGCAAAGGGCAGTGCTGGCCAGACTGAAGGGAGTCCTGATGTCTTATGTTAGTCACTGCGGGGAACAGAGGGAGCGACTGTAATGGAAGCAGGAAAAAAAAGCTTAAAAAAGGATTCCAAAGAGTCAGTCAGAGCAGATAATAGGACGGGTATGACAGTCACCACCTTCCAGATTAGTGTCCGGGGGTTGCTCATTGGGTGACCAGGGTGGCCTTCTTTCCGTGGGGTGTGGCGTCGGCCCCCGCGCCCCGCTGCATCATGGTCTCTGTCAGCAGGTCCATCAGCACCTGCAGCCGCAGCTTCAGAGCCTCATTCTCCGCCTGCAGGACTTGCTGCTGCTGCTTCAGCCGCTGCAGCCTGGCCCTCTGTCTGGGTCTGTCCTCGGTGGCGGAGCACACCCACCTGCCCTCCAGGAAGGTGAAGGAGTGGCCAGCGAGGGAGAGGGTGGGGGGGCCATCCAGCCCCAGCTCAGCCATGCGGGAGTTGTAGTCCAGGATGTAGCGGGGGGAGAGGGAGGGGACGTGGAGGCGTGGGACAATCCGGAATCCAGTCCCCCTGTAAGGGGAGGGGTTCCCCAGTGTGTCCCAGATGTCTCTCAGAATGGACATTCTGACCCGGCGATGTCCACAGCTGCCCTGAGGTAGAAACACACAGCCCCATCAGGGCTCTGCAGCTCCTGCTAATCGCAGCTCCTGCTAATCGCAGCTCCTGCTAATCGCACACTCCAGTTTACTGCACAGGATGCAGCTGGTCCCAATTTACTTCACGTCATGAGCATGCCCTGGTTAAGGTCACAAAAGTCCCATTATGCAGCTATTCGGAGCTGTTGAGATGAGCGGTAGGTGCAGTACCTGCGCAGCACACTGAAAAGGGTAACACAGGTGGGATGGTGCACACCTGGTGGTGCAGGTGACCTGGTGCAAGCAGATCAACTCTTCGTACCAGATTTCCCTGACGAGGCTGAGGGCAGCTCAACTGAAAGAAAGAAATGAAGTCATCAATATTACCTGGTTTTGAGGTGAGGAGAGGAAAACTCTCCAAACTCACCGGTGGTCGCCTGTCATGTGTTTTCACCAGGAGTACTCTGAAGAGAGCTTCTCTCACATTTATTAGAGTCAGTATAACGTACCGCTCCACGGCCCTCAGAATGAAAAGGAGAGTGCGGCGACAGGGAACACAATGGCTCCTATAGAGACAGCGATCACAGCACAGCAGGACCAAGCGGCCAACGAATTTCACTCAATTTTTCACTTTGTTTACTTCTGTTATGTTACAATCAGAATGCATGTTGCCAAGGAGACAGAGGCATTCTGACTCGTTGCCCTAGGGACGATGGCAGGATTCCGTGTTAGAGGCATGTAACGTACACTGATGCCCGGACACACAGCGTTTCCACGGCTGCCACATGGTTTCAACTGCATTCTCCTCCATGTGGAATCATTTTCTGCTTCTTTTGAATCTCTGCATGTGTTTCCTTCAGAGAAACACCCGATTTTAATGACTTGCCCCAAAGTAACCAATTTCTTCCACATGATATGTGGTTTTGACAGAAGCTTTTTACTGCATGCTTTGAGCACACAATATGTGTGTGTTAATGAGACCCCAGCCAGTCCCACACAAGAAAAAAAGCTGTATACTTTCAAATCCCTTGTTACTTCAGAATATTTTCAGTCAAAGAAAAATGTGTACCAGCCTGGTTTTTGTCACATTTGTATGATGTGATACATGTATGTATGTCTATGTATCCAAATTACATTTTTAATCAGAGCACACAGGCATGACACAGAGTACGCATTTGCACAGACATACATGTTCACCAAGTTAAGGTTCATCAAAGGCTTAACAACACAGCATACTGTAGATACGTAGTGGAAGCGTATTTTACGCAGAATGTAGCCGATAACCAATCACACAATCACGTTCACCATTTTCTTTCATCTAAAACAGAACTCTGGTGCCACCTAAAGGTGTTTTTGTATCGTAGTCATTCAGAATGAAGGGTAGTTTGCGCAAGTTGTGAACTAGCTGACGGGGCGTAATGTGGCGCTTGTTACGTTTAGTTTTCCTGACTCAGCAGAAATACACTTAGATGTAAAAGGGGTAACTAGCCAAATATAATGGCGTGTTGTGTAAGGTTTGGAAAAAATAAATAACAAACCCAAAAGCGGCAGGAGGCAGACCTCCCGATCCAAGGCAGCCTAGGGGAATGCACTGACGCACCCGGCTCTGGGGACCTCCTTGCGGTCCTGCTGTCTTCTGGGCTTCACAGCCACTGGAGCAGCAGCGGTGGGGTGACGTTTAGTTCAGCCAGCGGTTGTTTTTTGAAAAACAATGTCACAAAGACGATAGTCAAACTCGGACTCAGGGCACTGACGAAAGCAGTGACTCCAAAATGCGAGTTAGGGAGTCCCCACGAAAACAAACACCATAATATCAAAAGCCCTGCGCCAAGGTCGCTGTGCGTCGAAACAATCACCATCTTCCGGCTACCGGCGTGAAAAGTGTAATTATATCGACCGCGATCGCTGTAGCCCCGCAAACGTTGGCCACTGGTCCCGCCACCAAAAACAACAGTCACCACTGTCATCCTCCGCTTCAAATGCGCCGCCATTAATTTATTTCCCCCCTTTGCTCTTCCGGTCAGCAGCTCACCTTTACAGATTCACCTGGAAGGGCGGCTGCCTCCACATGCTGGATAACGTTATTAGCGAGCGCCAAATCAAAGGGGGAAAAAGAAGAAAACAGATGTGTTGTGACCCCATCCTGAAACATGGGCTTCCTGTGAGCCCTTTGGTCATTGAGAAGCAGCAGCAACAAAAGGTAATCATATGAATAGATAACGTGTGACTACTTTTAGTTTAACATTATTCTCATGTTCAATAGCCTACATTCGTACCGTGAGTAAATATGACGACTCATTTTTCTTGTTGACATGCAGTTATTCCTTGTTATTGATGGTAGACGATTGTAGTTGTTATTTTATGAACGCCCACCTATTCTGGTTTTGCAATTTGCCACAAATAGAAAAATAAACAAAATGTAGGCGAATGATGTAGATTTCATAGATTAGTCTTCCCTGAACCGTATATTGCACTGCGGGAAGTGAAGTGTCCGCTCTTCAGATAGCGTACGTTCTGCTGACTCATCATTGTTCAGCATGTTGTATCAGCAGGAAATGGAAACTGTCTGTACATATACACACACATAGCCTACATATTAATTTGGCCACAAATTCAAAACAGAGGAATAACAGCATAACCACGAGCGGAGGAGGATTCAGCAATGCCTCATGCAGCACCTCATGCAAGTGAAAGAGCCACAAGAAACATCACCGTGAGGACGCTCTGTGCACAATGATCACTGCTACCAGTAGTATTACTCAATACTAATATTACTGATAGTAGCCTACAGGACAGACCAGAAAGGAAGGTGCACCTGTCATAAGAAAAAATAGGGAACAAGTGAAAAAATACAACAAAAGACATACAACCGTCAGTGAAGATGAAATTAATAAAACAGGAAGGGAAACACGAGGACAACACAAAGAAATCAACAACATGGGCAATCTGGGTTTTAAGAGACTGGGTAGTCGAAAACGACGAGAAACATGATTTTGAATCATTAAATGCTGAGGGTCTTAACAAGATGCTGAGGTCCTTTTATGCAACAGTTCAAACGTCAACCGGACAAGAGTACACAGTCTCAAGTTTTTTGGCCTTGAGAGGAGGGCTACTGGGCACCATCTGTCGAAGAGAGGAAACGCTGGAGGCGGGTACTGTCATCGACAGAAACTAATGCTCACCCTTCAAGTTCCAGCCATGAAGCAACGGCGACCACCACAGCGAGATCAGAATTCCAAGCGTCAAGTCTCCCACGTACCTCGTTTGATCTACCGTTTTCAAAGTCAATTTTTACAATAAATGGAAACGTTCAATTTACTTTCAATAAATGAGTACGATGTAGCTTACAGTCACCGTTTCCACATGCGTACGTTTAAGATGACGGACACGAACGTAACGTTATCCACTTCACCGGCTAAGCGGACACCGTGTAGCTGACTATGTCAGAAATTTCTTGTTAGTGGGCTAAGTTACTGTAGTTTCAGTAGCAGAAGCATAGATGTGTAACGTATAGTATTTTTTTAAATGTAGGCTAATATATTAGATTTTAAAATAATTACATTTTAAAGTTTGGATGTGTCAAACTAGCTATATGAATGGACTAGGCCTATATTCTGTGGATGTGCACATATTGTAATATATATTTTTGTTCAAAAATAAAATAGTAGCCTAATTTAATATGAGTGCTGAATTATGAAATATGAGTAGCCGTGGTATAAGCGAAATGAAACACGCCTGGCGGTGCAGTTCTATAGAAATAAACCACTTCAGGGTGGTTAACGGCATCGCACCACCCTGTCGTGGTTTCGCTATTTCCAACTGCACCGCCGGTCGTGGTATATTCCTTACTTAGAAGGTGTCTGGCTATAGCTCCATGGTGTGAATAGTGTCAAAGAACGTTAGCTGACGTAGTTCTCTAGAGATTATCGGCTAATGTTAGCTTTCTGAGCTAGTCTGCTTGCACAGTTGCCAGCTAAGGGGCTAACTGATGCACTTTATAATTTTAGTTAGTCACAATGTTTCTTACTCTGATAGAACTGAGCTTTATGGTATATTTACAGTACATTTATGGACAGTGAATAGAAGCATTGGAACAAACCCTGACTTGTGGGAAATGTCTGTTTTTCCATAGATGAATATACTTTTCTTAAAAAAAAAAAAAAAAAAAAAAAAAAAAAACAGGCTCAGGTGAGAGATTAAGGTCAAAATGACGTTACCTCAATGCATTGTCCACAGCAACCCAATATTCAATTAGAAGATATGGATCAATTTATACCTTTTATTAGATTATAAATTATCTGATTGTTACGTTTGCCTTTTGGTTGACAGCACAAAGAGGGAGAGAAGAGGGTAGAGAGGGAGAGAAGGAGAGAGAGCAGGATGGAGTCAGCAGAAAGAGAGAGAGCACTAGTTACTAGTAATTCATTCAAGTAATTCATTCAAGTATTATTGTTCTAAATTAAAATATCATATATAGAAAAATATTACTGTATTAATTGTTATCCAGCAGGGGGGCTGAACACTTTTGCAAGGCACTGTATGCATGTCACATTCTCATTAGGGGCTGAGCCCCCCTAAAAGTCTGATCCTAGAATCGCCCCTGAGCTCATATGGGACGGACACCAGCATGATGTAATGCATAGGACCAGGGCTGAGGAACAGTTGCTTTGAACAATGGGTGAATAAACTCAATCCCCCCAGGTTACTTCCGTGACAATATGCTGAAGATAAAAGCAATTAGCATTGCTTTGCAAATTTACAAAGAAACTGTACATATAGATTTCAGATATCTGTATGTGTCTGTGGTACAGGATTACTTCAAATAACGTGATTAGTGATAAAGTTTAACCACACTACAGCAAGACCTCACAGTTTCCATCTCTGCTACATGTACTTACACACACAACTGTGCACGCTCACACATTTGCTCAGTAGATAATCTTATCCAGAGCAACAAAAGAGCTACACAGCTTAAAATATTTATTTTACAATAGTACAACAGCTATACCTCACACACACACACACACACGCACGCACGCACGCACGCACACACACGCAAATGCAGGCATGCACGCATGCACACAAAATCGTTCCTGCAAAATTTTCAATACCAAAGATCAAAACAGATTTATTCGAATTCATCATTTATCCTCTAATGCATATAAAATTGTGCTGGAAAAATGCATATTGTAGTTTGCAAAAATAACATTTGCCCCTCATGTACAAATCTGTTTCAAAGTGAAATAAAGGCATGCATTTTCGGAATCCGTCTCTGCACGGTGCACCAAAGCACTGGCCTTTCTGTGAAATACAGTATTACATTCCAGCATTGGCAGCACCTCAGAGCCCTTTCACACATCAGCCTGCTCTACCTGCTCTTTACAATGAAATCTACAAACACCACCAGTGCAGGCCATCACCCAGGCAGAACTCACTCCATCAAAAGGTGATGCAAACAATATCCACTTTCATCTTATTTATGGTTTATCCATGTTAACGTTAGCCCATATTTAGACATGTAAATATATTTAAATATGCAAATTCACACACAAACAGACAATGCTGTGTTGCTAAAAAGCTGGCTGCATTTGCATTGTCCTTCTGGCAGTGTTCAAAGCACAGAGAGCATGGAGACAGCTGGAGTGCTGGAATTTAGAGGGAAAGGGGAGGAGGTGATCCTGGAGCAGCACACCCTCACAAAAACATTTTCCTGCCGTGTATTTGACCTGGCCGGGAAGGGGTTGTTCGAGGCCTCGGGACTTGGGGAAGGAGCCGTGGAGCTGCGCACCGCTCTCCCTCAGTCAAAGAAGAGGCCACTCAGCTGCTGCAGGATGTCCAGCCCCAGGTACAGCTGACTCATGGAGTTCAGAACCCCGAGAGCAGACAGACCAATCAGCAGCCAGAGAACTTTTGCACTGAAATAGAGCGGAGCCAACCTGGGGGGGGGGGGCAGAGAGAGGCAGAGAGAGAGAGAGAGAGAGAGAAAGACAGAGAGGGAGAGAGAGAGAGAGAGAGGGAGGGAGAGAAAGAGAGATACACAGGCTAACATTACTCATGTAGGTTAGCTGCTTCTAGCATATTTGTCTGCAGTAATGTTACATGATAACTTCTATTGTGATTAAAGGTTTTGCACATGCATATTACTCTGAGTAGAATAATAAAAACAGCCATTACGGCATGTGTTTGTGTCAGCTCTTATTTCCCTGAGCTTGTGGTGGGTTGTGTATATAAATACAACAAAGGGTGTGAATTCATACGTGCAGCCAGTCGGTGCAGAGTTCTGCCTGACAGAGTCCTGATAGAGCCCTCCCCAACTTTCCGCCCGGCCAGAAACCCATCACTTCAAATAATTGATTTGAGGGATTTTTAATGTCAGTTGTATTCATGGAGTTCAAAATAGCCTCGCCAAGGACATTCCCAAACAAATCACTGCTGAAAGAAATGCCACCCTTTGCCATCACCAAAGGCATAAGCCCTTCCTGTTGCCACTGCTGCTGTCAGGAAGGTCAAGGAGCACCAAAACTGCAAACACCACATGGTTAATTCGACTGGTGCGTTATGATTTAGTGCTTTACAGGAAAGCGGCTCTCCCTGAGGCACTCTGCTGTGGGGCGATATGAGGAGATAAAGTGAGGTCAAAGGTCACTATGGTGAGTTTCCAGCTTCATGCTGATGTTCTGCATTGACAGCATGCTCAATAGCACCCCCTACCTGCCATGTGCTGATGCAGAGTATCCCTGGAAGTACAGGTAGCGCCCGTACAGGTAGAGGAGCCCACAAATGGAGGCGGCAGCTGAGAGCAACCAGAGAAAAACAATGTTTTGATTAGCCCTGCTCCCAAGAACATCACAGAGCAGCTCAAAGCATGCCCTCAAATTCGACAGGAACTTCTCCTTTCACCACAACCTAACACAGAGAGCAGCGTCTCTGAGGTCAACAACTGAAACACTTTCACAAATTAAATGAGGACGCAAGTAGCTGAAAAAAACTCCACCAGAGCTCAAACAGGAAATAGCTGAAAGCACAGGGTATGACCAGTATGTGGGGTTTCTGTCTGATTTACGCCACCACTGTTTACCAGTTGTCTGAAATGTTTTCTAGATAAAGCACAGCATTTTCTGTTACTCCTGTTTCCAGCCTGAGCCCAGACCAACTGCACTGCAGACAGAGAAGAGGCCTGAGCTCATTCTGACTCCTGACTGCTGGTGGTGGAGATAAAGCAGGGGACATCATCGTATTGACTATACTGACTTTCACCTGGGCTGAAGAACAGGCCAGACACCCAGAGGATGGTGATGAAGATGGGAAAGTACTCGGAGCAGTTTGCCCTGGTAAAGAAAGCACACACGCCAGCCGTGAAACAGACAATGACATCTGCGGAATCAGCAGTGGCAGTGAGGACCGGATGGTAGTATAACATGGTGGTCCAGGAGGTTATAGGATCAAATCCTAGGTGACATCCTCATCATACTGTTGAGCAAGGTGCTTAACCTAATCTGCTCCAGGATCAGTCAGAATCCAGGTGGAAAACTAGACAATATGCAGGATGTAAGCACTACAGGTCATCTTGGATCAGGTCAACTGCCAAAAATGTAAGAATTAATAATGATATTATCTATATCAATAATAAATAATGTAATAATGAAATTCATACACAGACATAATATGTATACATGCATACAAAATATGCATGAGTATTTGAGTGTATGTGTGTGCCAGTGTGTGTCTGTATACAGTATGGGTGTGTGTCTGTGTCAGTATTGTGTGTATTGTGTTTACTGTGTGTGTAGTGTGTGTAAGACACTCACTGGGCTCTGAAAACTCTCTCAAACTCGGGGGGCCCGTTGGTACATGGG
This sequence comes from Megalops cyprinoides, assembly GCF_013368585.1. Taxonomy (NCBI): domain Eukaryota; kingdom Metazoa; phylum Chordata; class Actinopteri; order Elopiformes; family Megalopidae; genus Megalops; species Megalops cyprinoides. The sequence goes on along the minus strand of NC_050598.1, from coordinate 32,964,510 downwards.
GGGGAGACAGAGTACTTGCGCCTGGCGTAGATCACCTGCAGGGAGAAGTAAGCTGGGGGAAGAGAAAACAAACACACACACACACACACACACACACACACACACACACACTGCTGTCAGACCAAAGGAACATATTCTCACACAGGTGGCAATCTCTCTCTCACACACACACACACACACACACACACACACACACACACACACACAATTCTCTCTCATACAAACAGCACTCTCAGCCACACACACAGCGCAAAATAAGAGCAGTTTGTTTAATTATTAAAATAAAAATCAACTGTAGTCTGTGAAGGAGAGTCCTTCACCTGTGTGAAACCAAACATTGATGGGTGAAACGTTACAGCACAACAGTAGTATTACAGTACTACTGTTTCATTTTATGCCAGCTTTCAGTGCAAACTGGTGAAATTCAACATTAAATATCTCAAACATTTCCTCACAATTTCTGCTGAAATGTTACTCACCAACTCTGACCTTCATGAGCAACAAATTGTAGCCACGTTGTTTTAGATTAGATTAGAATTTTCATCAGTGCAAACTTTGCTCTCAAATACCAAACAATGCAGGCTACTGAACAGTTTGCGCTTAAAATTTCAAATGATTTGACCTGTGTAGATTTTTTTTAAAAAAAATGACTGAAATGTTACTTTTACTCTCTCCTGGATTTAATGGTGTTCGTACAGCAAGCCTGAGGCCGTGCAGTATCAAGTTCAACCAAGATATGCCAAGATGTGGCCAACCAACAATACAACCGATCTTAAATTGAAGGATTAGAGGCAATGAGTGCACTGCAACTTTTTTTAAATTCGTTAACCGATAGCATTTTCTGTTAAACTAATACATTTTAATAAATCAACAGCCCCAGCCATTATTCAGTTAAACCCGATCATTTTACATAGCAGCTAACGTCTAAGCTACCAAATACTAACATGGTTATGTCCTTTATTCCACTGGGGATATTTTGCTGTCTGAGTCTTCAGCAATCTGCGCACGCTGTGTGAAGCAGCCAAATGTAGCGACAGTATCACAGTACGTATCAAACCAGTGTGATAAAGCCTCATCAGCGCAGAGCCCGAGTTTAATGCAAAGGTCATTTGAATTTCCCGTCTTCTGTGGTTTTCGCCAGCATTAAATTTGAGCGTAAAAGTGGGCTAGTTTCTATCAGTATATATGGAGGAACGTGTGTTTGTGAGAGGAAGGGTATGTGTTCATTAGCAACAACTGCAATACTTAAATACTTAGTGTCGCGATAGAACCGTCAGTTTGCCTCTGTCCAGGTGGGTCCTGGATTGTATGAATTAAGTTTTTTTCGTAAACGTTTATCTGCGTCGGTAGACAAACATGCTTAAACACGCATTTTATGACTATTTTATTTGAAACATGTAAACTGGACAATTTGATGGCGGCTCAATTTATACAATATCGATATTAAAAATGTAAACGTGCCAAATTGTCCCGTTTCCAGATTTCAGTACCAAAGTCATGAACCAGCTTGTTAAATACCTTTTGAACCGATGATAATTAATCCCACTATAAATTTCCGACGTGGTTTCCATTAGTGTAAGAGAATATATGCGTCAACTCTAAGGACAAGAAACAAGTGCTGAGCGAGATACCCGAAAATTTGAAAAAGTAAAAATCTTGTGAACATTCATCGAAAAATATCTGTGCCTGTGTCGCGACTGAAGTGAAACCACGTCTCTAAGTCAATTAAATATAAAATGTGTTCACATTTCTTAGGAACTTCTTACCTTGCTCTAGAACTCCCAGGACTGTGACCGCTGCCACGCAAACTACGTCGTCCAGCATTGCGTGGATTCACAATTCGCAGTTTTTCACTCGCGACGTGCAGCCGACCTACCTGGCGGCACCGCGTCCTCACACACTGAAGCAGCGGCCGGTACCTGCGGCTCTTCAACTTCTGTACGAACACATGTGCGAACGCAGGGGGCGCTCAATCGCAAACATCCCTTCGTCCTTCAACAATACAGCTCCTTGAAAAAAACGACACTAAGCTTCCGCTCAATCTTTCATACGGGGCTGGGAGTGTTGTATCCACATAACTGTATGATTAAAAAAACTAACATTCTGCAATCAAAACAGGATTCTGCATATCTGTCGATGTTAAAGTGAAAGAAATGCGCTGCGATGCCCTCGGTAGAGTGTGGCTCACATCTTTCCTTTCTTCCCCAGACGTAAGGCTCGTGACGATCTATCGCAGGTCAGTCTACAAGCGCATGACGTTCTGAGCAGAAGTGACGTAGTCTCTGCCAGATAGTCAGGTCAGATCAAGTGTAGATGTTACTGGCAAAAACATGCAAACCCAAGCCTGGGGAAGCGGTGTCCTGCATCATGAAATGAGGGACCTGCAGATAACAGTGAAAGGACATCACCTCATGGTTCAGCGGCTCACATCCAGCCAAGATAGCACTCCATCTTCCTGAAAAGCTAAAGGCGGTGTGGCGGCTGGAGCTTCATAATGTGGCTCCATGCTTCTGCAAGTGGAGAAGCATTTGTCACATGGTTCAGGACACAATGACATCAGCGGAGCTCTGAGTGTGGGGAATGAGAGGGGAAGCAGCAGACAGCCAGGTGTTCAGGGACACTGAGGACGTCAGAGACAGGGAGACTGACTACAGAGAGACTGACTGCAGAGAGACTGACTACAGAGAGACAGCACTGAGAGACTGACTGCAGAGAGACAGCACTGAGAGACTGACTGCAGAGAGACTGACTGCAGAGAGACAGCACAGAGAGACTGACTGCAGAGAGACTGACTACAGAGAGACAGCACTGAGAGACTGACTGCAGAGAGACTGACTGCAGAGAGACAGCACTGAGAGACTGACTGCAGAGAGACTGACTGCAGAGAGACTGACTGCAGAGAGACTGACTGCAGAGACTGACTACAGAGAGGCACATGCTGACCAAGCACAGGCACAAGGACTGCCACCTGGACAGACAGGCTAAAGCAAGAAAAAATGGCTACCAAAACAAGAAAGCTATGGTCACTGTGAGACAGGCGAAGTAGACAGAGATGCATTTTCTCCTACAATACAACGATTTCCAAATAATTAGGAAAAACAACCTGAATATTTTGATTTATCCCTCCCCACATTTAAGACATTAAATGATGACAATTTACACGTTATTCTGGGAGACACTGCACCTCACTGCGCTGGCAGCAGAGTATCTCAGTGCCACAGGCTCAGGAACAGTGGGCAGCATCTGCTCACTAACTTTAACAATGCACAAGGGGTAGACAAAATAACGGAAACATTAAGCAATACAAGAATATTCATTAATAAGGAGTTAGACTGAAGCTTTTCTGGTAAGGCAAGGGGCTATCTTGGAATGCAGCTGGAATGTGCACCTGGTTCAGTAACGGATTCGAACTCCTCGGCACCAGTTCTACCCTGCAGAGTAATAATCGGATCCGGTGACTCCCACAAAACAGCTGTCTTTACTGTAACTGATCCACCACCATGCTTAAGAGGAGAGAACGGGCAATGCGAGCTGAAAGCTTCCTTTGACCTTCTTCAGATAAAAAACCTATGCAGATGAAAGAAGAGTAAAAGACAACTCATTCGACCATCTTACTTTCTTCCACTGTTCTTAAGTTCGGGTTTTGTGTTTGTTACAATAGGTTATGCATTGTTACCATTCAGTTTCTGAATGGTAGAGCTGCCATAAATATCAACTCTGAAGCTCACAATATACTGATTTATTCAGATTCAGATCTGCGGTCATTTCGTTATTTTTACCAGTTATACTGCCGAATGTCAGTCTGTCCAGGTAGGTGAGCTTTGACCTGTGAGCACCATTCCTATTTCCTGAGGCGGGTTTTCCTTATTTGGTAGATGCTGTCATGATTTGACACTGTGCCCCTTAACACATTAAATTTTGCTGTTTCTGTGACTGACACACCTGCAATTCAGACACCACCTATCTGAACTCTTAAAATCTGTTGGATCTCTTGTGTTGTTTTGGAAACACATATTACACAGTATTTATTGCAGGAATATATCGGCAGTTATCGGCACTTACATGAAACGCATCCTTTTTAATTGTGATTTACTTGCTCAAAAGTAGAAGTCCTTTTTCATTTGGCGCTTCCATTACTTCATCTACTACTGCATATACCTTATATTTTCTATTCTTCATTACATTATTTTCCTTATCCATTATTTTCCATTTCAATAATTATTTAGCTTTTTTTTAGGAGATCAGTAGTACTCTTGTATAATTTTGTCACATTTCAGGAGCAAACCTCTAGCAGGTCCTATTTGGGTCTGAAGTACAGTTCCAGCTACTCGTACTCTTTAAACGCCAATAACATCGGGTTCCAAAGAATGCAGGGTTTGAGGTTTGTTAGTTTGCTTGTCACTTTCCTTCAGCGTGGGTTGGCGGTAAGCACCTTTCTTCATATATTATTGTTATCTTTCATCTACGTATACATGGCTTACCAACACAGGATTCTTGTCATGCAAACCAAAAATATTTGAATTTCAGGGACAGGGATGGAGAGAGGGGGTGGGAACACTACCCAGCTCCAGCTGACCTCAGCACTCCGGTATCGTGCCCCACAGGCAACAGCACACAGAGGACCAAAATCTGCCCAAAACCCTTCAATCGTCTTCTAATCCTGCTCAATGAATGGAATATACAGGGCCCACTTGCCTTCCCACACTTCACACCTTACAAAAACCCAACACTGCAACTGAAATTCTTTAAGATCAGGTCCTAAACAGAAATATTAGAGACAGACCGAGACGGCATGTGTCTGAAGGGCTAAAAGTAGGTATTCTGCCATTACCGTGTTTCTGTTTTTGGAGATATGCTGAAGCCACCGATCTTCTGTTGATTTATCACTTATTTATAATTGACAGAGTTGTTAATTATAGTAATACAAAACCCGATGCTTTGCTTTTGGAAGCCTGAGCACATGGGGACCATCACACCTAAACCTGCACTCTACAGGTCTGAGAAACACCGGCTTTAGCAGCGAATGTCTGAACTCGTCCCTACTTTACATCCACAGCAGGCCTAATGATGGCATTCACTTGGGGAATTTTATGATATTTATTATTGGCTGCTAGGTCCCCAGGTCAGGCATCCTCTACAGTAAGGTTTTCCTCAGGGGATAGGTCACTACATTAACAAACCCGTTACATACGCGAGTAAATAAAAACTGCTAAATTTGTGCTCTGCTTGTATCACTTGCACTTCCTTCAAGTAGCATCAGTTTATCAGTGTCTGTTGATCAGCATCTCTTATCAGTCCTCGCCACTCACTTCCAGGTAGACTCATTTCTCACAATTAGACACTTTCAGTGTGATTGAGCTCACCCACACACAGGCAGACAGACAGAGAGACAGACAGACACACAGAGACACACACAAACAGGCAGTGAAACACACACACAGACACACACACTCCCAGGGGTTGAGTCCCCGATCAGACCTGCCAGACATACATACGCGCACACGCAAGCATGCACACACACACACACACACACACACACACATGCAGACAGACACACAGGCCTCAGAACAGCAGCCCAAACAAGTCATTTCTAAATAACTATATTTACATAACACTTCCTCTGTTTTACACAGACCTCTATTAAAACATATAAAATACATTAAAAAAATTCAGCTGTACATATAAAAATAAGATCTATTTCCTCCTTAACAATATGAAATGCATACATACAAAAACAGAATATTTATATATAAACACAGAAGGAGCCCTGACACACAAGGATGAACAACTCAGGTGTCACTTCAGGACCACAGGGTCTCAAAGGGCGTGACGGGGGGGAGCTTTATGCACCAATCAGAGCCCTCCCCCTAAACCCCCACTGGCCACTCTGTCTGTGAGGAGGAAGAGGGGCCAAGGGACTGTCATCATTCAGTCTGGTGACACACGGCAAACGCCTTCTGGACCTGCTGAGTGTTGCCCTGGCAACGGCACTGGATCTGGGCTGAGACAGAACCCTGGTCCTGTGGCAAAGCTACCGCTGCAGGTCCCCCTGGGCTGCACTAAATCTACAGGAAACACCCACTCCCCCAATCAGAAAGACACGGTGTTATTAATACTGACTGATCCTTGGCCACATCCTGAGCTGTGCACCCTGACCCCTGTGAACACACTGACACTGAAAAGCTGGTCTGTTTTTCTGAGCCTGAGAGCCGGGCTGAGGCAGACACAGTGACTGTTCATCCCTCCGCTGTGATGAGAATCAGTGGTTTCAAACTCAGCCACATCTTCAGCAGCAGAGTCTTTACACTCTCAGTCCAGTGAGCACTCTCCCCACTGCAAGGGTTTGGTCCTAATGTTACTAACGAAACAGATGTCCTGTCCGTCCTAATGCCCTCTGGCCAGTGGCCAGGCAGCACTGGACAGTGACTGGTCAGTGAGCCCCCGACACATCATCTGTGATTGGCTGGTAACTTGATGCACTCATTGATGATTGGCCAGCAGCTCGTCCAGATCGTCCATCCAGTCCTGCGTGGTCTGGTTCTTCAGCAGTGTGTCCATGAGGTCGCTCTCCCCAGGAAAGCTTGGTAAACTGTTCCCTGATTGGGTGTTATAACCAAATGGCATCTCCTGATTGGTTGTCCTATTGACGGGGTAGCCCTGGTTACACTGCAGGTTGGCACGGTTGGCCACCTGGCTGCTCTGTGGCTGACCATAGGTGCCCAGGTCAGGCAGGTTCACACCAGGTAAGACCTGCTGACTCTGCTGCTGGGGGGGAGGGGCCAGCGTCTGGGCATGTTGCTGGGGGGCGAGGGCGGGGTTAGTCCGTTGCTGTGGCAGCGAGGCCATCATCTGGGCGGAGTTCATGGCATTGAGGGGCCGGCCTGCCGGGGGGAAGGGGGCGGTGCCAGGAAGCTTTGGGAGGCGGGGCTGATTGTGGAAGGCGGGGTTACTGAAGGCCTGCATGCCCCCACTCCCAGCAGCCCCTGGGGCACCCATGGCCTGCTGCTGCTGCCAGGCCTGACCTTGCAGGGGCACAGAGCCGGGCATGGCGTTGGGGAGCGGGTTGGGCATGGTGCCCGCCATTGCGTTGGGCATTCGGGCGAGCTGCTGCTGCGGGTTCAGCAGTGCTGGGCTGGGCTGGGCCTTGTGGTGCTGCTGCTGCTGGGCCAGCAGGTTCTGGTTCTGCCGGTAAGCGGCCGGCACCGTGCCGCCGGGCTGGTGCTGCGCCTGGCCTGCGGGGAGGAGGGGCATGTTGCTATAGGAGACCATCTCCGCCTGACTGACAGCAGGGGGAGGTGCAGAGGCAGGGCCTCCATTCTGTCCCACTCCTATTCCCATCATGCCCTGCGTCTGCGGGAACATGCGCTGCCCCCCTGTGGCAGGACCGCAGGACATCCCCACCGTCGCCAGAGACGGGGAGGAACCTACAGCAGAGAGAGGAGGGGCCCAGTGAGACAGCCAATCACAGCAGCACAGAGAGGAGGGGCCCAGTGAGACAGCCAATCACAGCAATTTCATTACTCAAGACCCCCCAGCACCGCTATTTCAGAGACAGAAAAATCAGCCATGCTTCTCATGCAAGAGTGAGACTGGCTGGAAACACAGTCCAGCTTCCCCAACAAACCAGACCACCCCAACGCACAGACAGTGAAAACATCACAGTGTTATGGAGTTTAATATGGTAAAAACACCAGAGGGACACAGAGTGCACCTAATATAAAGGTAATGAATATGAGATCATTACCAAGAATTCATGAACACAAGAGCTCCTCTGTGCTCTGCGGGGGGAGTGCGGGGGGTGGGGGGTTTTGGGGGAGGGGTGAGTGCAGTCTGGAGTCTATCACTCACACTGCCGCCTCTGTTTGGCCATTCAAATGACTGGAGCTCATTTGCATACAAGGCGGCATTGGTGGCAACAAATAAAGGAGTGAGTGAGATGAGGCCCGCTGACAGACAGCAGTGTTCAGGTGAAACAGTCACCTGAGCAATGCCTCCTGTGGGCCCCCCCCTCACAGCAGGTACAGCAGGGGTACAGCAGGACATGAAGGGGGTGCAATGGTGAAATGGGAAGGTACAGAGGGTAGAGAGGTGTGGTAGTGTAGCAGGCGTGTGTAACGGCATGGGGAAGGTGCAACAGATGCCTCTGTACCTGTGAACTGGTTAACCTGGGGCTGCTGCGGCTGCTGAAAGGGGTTCTGGGAGTTCTGCTGGTCCTGGTACTGAGGGGGGGGTCGGGTCAGGTGCCTCTTCAACTGCTGCTCCTGCTGCTGCCGCTGCTTCTCCTGCGCGCGCACGCACACACACACAGTGTAAGTATACCCCTCAACATACACACACGCGCGCACACACACACACTCAACCACTTTATGTAAAACTGTCAGTGTAATCTAGGATCAGTAGCTGAGGGCAAAAACTGCTAAAAACGTGTCCCTGACAATGAAATGCCTCACCCCTCTCACCCTCACATCACCGTGTGCTTCATTTTCATGAAACTATAGCACCACCTAGGGGGCGCCCTAGGAACTGTGTCAAAGTCTGACATGTTACACACCACACCCAACAGATTTCCCCGGGAAGCCCTTTCTGAGACAGCCCAGAGCAGACCTCTTTCACAAACACAACCTTACTCTTTACTGTGAGATAAATAATTAGCTGAGGGGAGCTTAGATTGTTTCCAGCAGTGTTACTGTGCAACCCCGGACCCCTGACCTGTTCGGCCATCATGTGCTGCCTCTGGCCCAGGAGGAACTGCATCTGCTGCTGCTTCAGCGCGGCCGCCTGGCCACTCAGGTACGCTGCGTTGCCATGGTTTCCTGCCATGGCATTTCCGGGCTGCTGGGTTGCCATGGCTGCTGAGGGTCCTGGGATGTGGGGGCCACCTGGATAAGCATTCTGCTCCTGCTGGAGGGAAACCAAAGGGTCATTCAACTCTGTGCCACTGGGGGGTGCACCACTGAAAAAAAAAAGCCATTCTTGCCAGCCTCCAGCTAATCAGACACAATAGTGCAAAATGTTTCTCTGAGGTACTTATGGGAAATGAAATTCAAAGCCTGAAGATGCGGATTGTGTCTAAAATGGCTTCATCTCCCACCACTGACTATGCAACAGATAATTTGAAACTGAACTTTCAGATGTGAATAACTGCTTCGCCGTAGATCTGTTCGGCCTCAAATACAAACTGATGAGTGAATTTCTGAAGATCTGAAGGAAAAACATGACTCATAACTGCACTGATGAGTCTGCAGAGAAAAAAAGCAGTTTGCCCTGCAAGCTCACAGGGATTGAGCAGAAAGATGAGAGTCTGGGTCTGTTACCCACAAGTGAGAAAATGAATGATGCAGTCACAGTGCATGCCACGCCCTGAGACAGGGTTCCAGAGCAGCCTGTGACAGGAGAGGCCCTGAACGCCTTGCACACTCTGGCAGGAAACAAAGCATTCTCTGAAAACATCTCGCGAGAGAACACAAGTGGGACAGGGCTGCTATATTTAAACTAAAAACAAGCAGGACAGAGGATCCAAAAATACCCTGGGGATGGGGGGGTGGGGAACTGCATGAAAGACAGCTTTGTCACCATTAACCCCCCACCCCCCTCACCCCGCTGTCCGCTCCCGCATGCATAACACCCCCCCCCCCCCCCCACAAGCTCCCTAGCAACCAGCGGCTTCCACCCCCTCCCAGCACACACACGCACACGCGCACACACACACATTGTTCCAGTGAAGGGGACTTGGCCAAACTTAAGAGGGGGGAAAAAAATGAATCTGCTCTGCAGATCTGAGTCCAACTGTCCAGCAACACCTGGCAGCTCCTCCACCACACACCACCACCGGAGGAAAGAGTCTGAAACAAAACCCATCCCTCCACTGCTGTCCTAAAGCCAGAGAGGGGAATGACAGATACCCCTTTTCCACCAACGCGAACTACATGCTAGTTCTGGGCTGCCGCTAGTGCCAGTTCGGATTTGCTTAACTTGCAAACCTTCTAAGAACCGGTTTGCTTTTCCACGGGCAGAGAGCCACCATAGAGCCACGTCATTACATCACTGTATACGTCTGTATACGTTTCCGCTTTCCCACTAGCACCAAGCTAGCAGTGGGGGCTGGTGAGCTGGAATCAGGGGAAGCCCAAACACTACCTTTAAATCTATCATTACTTTCAACCTGCTCCCCTTTAACCTCCTTGATTAACAATAAAACAAATAATTCACAGAATAGTCGACACCAATCGCGTAAATAGAGTAAATGATTTTGTTCGTGAAACACCGCAGATTGTCTGTAGTTTGTGTGCTTGCAAAAGCTACAACGTGTGATTAATTAACAAGGATGGCATTTATCGATTTAAATCGGGGTAATCGGGTAAATCGGGATAAAGACTCACCTGGGTGAAGTGCAGGTGTGACAGTGAAAAGGCGGGGTAAAGACTCACCTGGGGGTGGGGCTGGTGTGGGCGAAAGGGTGGGCCGGCCTTCTGCTTCATTGGCTGCTGGCGGATGAGGGACAGCAGGGCAGCCTTGTTCTGCGGGGGTGGGGGCCCTCGGGGCCCCTGGCTGCCATTGTAGTGGGACAGGGGCTTGGTGTTGGCATAGTCCAGCAGGCCTGACTGGCTGCTCGCAGCGTTTTGGCTCAGCGCATTTGGCGGGGCGTGGCTTAGCATGTTGGAATGCCCTGCCCCCTGCAGGTACGACCCTGCCCCTGCTTTGGGGGAACCCTTGCTGGGTGGGGTGGGCATCATCAGCTGCTTGGCATTGGGGAAGTCCTGCTGGTAAAGGGCGGGGCTGGATGGCTTCTCTAAACTGTAGCCTCCACCCAATGGGCTCTGGGAGGGTGTGGCTTGTGACCATGATGACTGTGTGTTGGGGGTTGGGAATTTGGCAACTTGCTGCTGCTGTTGCTGCTTCTGAATCTGTGCTTGTGTCTGCATTAGCTGCGACTGTGACTGCATTAGCTGCGGCTGGGTCTGCATTAGCTGCGACTGTGACTGCATTAGCTGCGACTGCGTCTGCATTAGCTGCGACTGCGACTGCGCCTGCATTAGCTGCGACTGCGTCTGCATTAGCTGTGACTGTGTCTGCGTCTGCATTAGCTGCGACTGCGTCTGCATCAGCTGCGCCTGCGACTGCATCAGCTGTGACTGCGTCTGCATCAGCTGCGACTGCGACTGTGTCTGCATCAGCTGCGGCTGCGACTGCGTCTGCATCAGCTGCGGCTGCGACTGCGTCTGCATCAGCTGCGGCTGCGTCTGCATCAGCTGCGGCTGAGGCTGCGGCTGCGTCTGCATCAGCTGCGATTGAGATTGCGTCTGCATCAGCTGCGATTGAGACTGCGACTGCATCAGCTGCGATTGAGACTGCGACTGCATCAGTTGCGACCGAGACTGCGACTGCATTGACTGCGACTGCATTAGCTGAGACTGCGACTGCATCAGCTGCGCTCTCTGCTGCTCCCGTGCAGCCAGCTGCTGCAGATGCTGGGCCGGTGACAGGTCGGCCGGGGGCAGGAGGCCCTGGGGAAGCCGGGGTGTCTGGGGGACGGGCAGGGCAGGGGAGGGGGCGGTGGTGGTGACAGGGGAGCTGCTGGACAGGGGGGGCGCAGAGGAGACAGGTCTCAGCTGGGGAGAGCCGGATGGGAGGTCCTGGTCAAAGGCGGCGGAGGCGGGGGAGAACTCCGCTTTGATGCTCACGGGGTCTGCATTTAGGGGCCCCTGGGGGGCGGGGGCAGCAGGATCGGGGTCCTTGCGGTCCTCGTTAAAGCCATCGTTAAAGATGTCCTGCATGTCTTCGTATGCCACAGAGCCACTAAGTTCCTCCATCAGCTCCTTCCACTCCTGCTCGTTCAGGTTGAGGTCGGGGAACAGGTTGCTGTTCGCCATGTTGCCACCAGGGGGCAGCATGCAAGGCAGGATATCCTCCACAGGCTCCTGCTTCAGCTCCTTCACTCGCAGGTCCGAGTCCTGGATCCGGCTCAGCCCGCCACCGTTCTGGTCCGAGGCCCGAGGGCGGGTCCCGTTGGGTACCAGGGCATCCGTGCTGACGCCATGTTTAGTGTCCAGTGGTGAGAGAGGTGGCAGCGTGCCATTGGCTGTGCCGTTGGCCCCGCCCAGCGGGTCCTCCAAACAGGGCTTCTTGGAGGGGGGGTAGCCGTTCAGCTGCTCCCTGCCAAGGGGCGAACCAGAGCTCTCCAGGCTCCTCTTCACAGACTCCGGCAACTGCACAGAAAACACAACCATCAGTAAAATACACACACACAGCCAGAGTCAGTATAAAACCAGCTACACAACCACCACAACACAGCGACACAAGGCCGTTAATACAGAACCAGCCACGCAAGCACACATGAACATCAACACAAATCCAGCTACACAACCAGCACTATACAATACATACCTGAAAACATAAAACTATGATACACGGATGTGAAAACGTTCATTATTGCAAATCCAGCATGACATGACTGCATTATTCAATAAAGCGTTTCCATGAAATAATGAATAGGCCTAATTTACACCCATATGGAAACCTCTTCCAAATTAACATAACATGCCTTTTCCATGTTAGCCAAGATTCATAATGCTTATCTTAGCTAGCTCGCTAACCAAGTTTGCTAGATGTCAAGTGAGATGGCTCCTAAAAGGAACGGTACACTATTCACACTGGTAACTGCACTGCTGAACATGACTGAGATGCTGGAGAATCAGATGTCCTGTGAAAAGTACAGTAACATATCTTCATAGGAAACTTAAACTATAACCTAACTAGCTAGCCAACATTATCTTCATGGCATTTCAGCCAACAGAACTAGCCTGTTTAGTGGCGAGAGAACAATTTATGAACTAGTGTACAGCAGCAAGCTAATCTAACATTACTGCTGCAAGCCAGCTCATGTAAGAAAAATTGTCCAAGTAACTCTGTGTAGTCAGCCATTGTTGCTCATTAAAGGAAAGTGATTTAAATTTACCTAGTTAGTTAGAAGCTTTAAACTCGTCTCTATCTTCATTTAGCAAGCTACAGATTAGCTAAAATATTCTTGCCCACTGCAATGCGTCTCTGTATTCCTACATTGCAGTGTCTCACCCTTACAGAGGGTGCCAGCCAGGCACCTTCTCTATTCATGCTTGGTAAGGATTCCCACAAAACAGAACAACTTCTCTGCCAAATATGGCTCTGCGCACACACACACACACACACACACACATCAACCACACTCTGCTATGTAGTATGTACTGACTGTCAGAGTTTGGTTCCACAACACGTCATTTCCAAACGGCTCAGTTCTGTTGCATTAAAGTTCGGTTTTGAAAGCAGGACAAGATACTCAAACCATGCATTTCAGAGTGAAGCAACGCCACCCTACTGCTGTTTTGATGCTAAGCTAATCTTCTTTCTAGTTTTTTCAGCTCTGACAACTTTCTTTTAAAGAATTCAGCAGGTCTGTCTGCCTAATTTGCATGTTAAATGCTGAAAATAATGTTCAGGTGGTTTTAGGCAATCATTCAAAAGAACGTCTTGGCAGAGCACCCGTTCAGGGTAATCAAGACCACCTTTTTTTCTTGATGGACAACAATCCAAACTCTAGGCATGTGGAGGAAATATGTGGAAACCTCTGGTTTATGTTACCACAACAATTACAATAATAATGCGAGACATGTGAAGGGGGCACGTGGCCTTATGTTACAGACACCTGGAACACCAGGTTCTGCATGAGGACACTGCAGCGCGTGCTGCGAGAGTGCTTCTGTGTGTTCATTTTGCACTCTTTGTTTCTACCTGCATGTATAAAAGTTACACACAAAGATGTTATTCTTCACAAAGCCCTCTGTGTACTCTCCTGAAATGTTAAGGATGTTGTATCTTTTCTGAGCAGAGCAGATCATCTGCTCCACGGCCTTGACTGGTTTCTGTCCTGTGTGGGTCTAAGGAAGCACACAGGCCATGCCTGTCAGCAGTAGATATGAATGAAATGACGTATGCGCCTATTTGAGAGTTGCTTGCCTTATCACTGCACAAAAATTGTGATATGCACTACTGAAAGTTGGAATTGCTCTGACTTCTCAATGCGAGTTGTTGGATGACTTTTCCCCTGAGAGCTTTCAGAATAAACACGGAACGGTTAAATCAATGAATTTCATTAAACCTACCCCCAGACCAATTTTAGGTGGTGACCTGACAATCTGCCCCAAATATTCCTATTTCATATCATGGCCATGACGCACAAACCCATGGGAAAGGTAAGGTAGGGAATTGTTCACATCTAGTCAAAACGCCACTATATTACCACCCGCAGGATGAAAAAAATGCAGAAATAGGCATAGCAGGATAATAATCTACTGTTTCACTATATAAAAGATTTGCCCCCTCACCATTTTTAACTACCCCCTCAGTCACTTCACCCTGGCGCCGGGCCTGGCGTGATAACACTCATCAAGACCCGTTTACTTGCATGTACGTTAGTTCCTCTTGGTGTCGCCAATCTGCAAATTACAAATTTTATGCGTATGCCACCTCAAGACCGTGTGCAGAGGTACACGTTTTCCCGGGAAGTATCTTTTCATAAATACTGTTTTATGTGTAGAAAAGTGCTCAGCACGATTTTAGTGCATACGCACCGTTGATACATGTGGCCCTGGCTGCCATAAGCTGCACAAACTCCTATCACCGTTTTCAGCCTCCGAACTCATACCAACACACAGTTTTTTAAGCACTGATTCCAGCAACCTAAGCAGAAACAGGCTGATAAACTGGGCCTGTTCCACACTCAATGGCCACAGCAGACACTGATCGTTTAATCATGTCTGCTCCACACCCTATGTTCTTTTGTGCTCGGCGAGTGCAGATCATCTCGTCTGGCCTGATCTGCCCACGGGAGAGAAAGGAGTGACTCAGTGCAGTGCCTCAGAACCTGAAAGGCTGGTTTCTGCTGAGCTTCCACCCCGACCCCCCCCCCCCGGGTCTAATTACCATGTGTATGGATGGTGGCCCGCAGCCAAAGGGCCGGGGAACGGCTTCAATGAGCAGGGAAAGCGTGCCCAATTCCCGCTGCATCGCAGAGAAGCAGCCAGTTTCTCTGAAGCCCCGCTGGGCGCCTGCAGGGTCCGAGCTGAAATTAACCCCCTAATGTCTGAACAACCTGACGATCAGGGAAGCTGTGCACCAAACTGCACAAGTGATCATCTTACACAACCCAACTGCAACCACGCAGGCCTTCAATCAAAACCCAACCGCAACCTAACCAAGCTTTTATACACAACCCAACCGCAACTGGGCCAGCAGCCAAGACTGATAATTACTTAGTCATTGTTTAAAAAAAAAAAAAAAAAAAAAAAAACCAAACTCTGTGTCCGATCGCTGAAACGCTTGGTGCTCGATGTGACTGCAGTCTGTGCAGATCGCCGCTGGAGGCTGTTCAGGCCCCCGGATTTGGAGAGGCTGCAAACACTCCTCTCATTTCTGCTGACTCCACACAGCCAGAGGCAAGACAGAGTGAGGGAGGAGCCTATTCACAATGCAGCAATACCAGCCAATCAGAGACTCCTCTTCAGAGAGAGTTTGAGTGAAAGAGTGAGAGTGAGGGAGGGAGAGATATGGAGAGAGGGAGCGACCACAGCCTGATAAAACAGAAAGCAGACATAAAAGATGGATCAGAGGAAAAGAGAAAAATACAAGTGACGTAGAGGCGGATGATTTTCCACATTACAATAAATTCCAAATACTTTGGGAAAATAATTTGAATATGTTGAATTATCCCTCTTCCCACAAGAAATTAAAGACTCATCTGGGAGAGGGAAACAGCGTGGCTTACTGTACTGGCAGCACAGTATGTTGTGGCAAAAAAACATACAATATTTACTGTAAAAAAAATGTACAATACTGTACAATAAAACAGTAAAAAAATATTTTTACTGTTTTAGTAGTTGATAATTTTCAAGATTAACAGTTGTCTTCAAGAGTTTTAACAGGTTTCTGTGAAAATTGTTTTGGCAAATTGTTTTTCTGAATATCTTGGTGGTCATGCCAAGTTTGTTTGAATTTGAGTGGTGGTGGTGGTGGGGGAGAGAGAGAGAGAGGGAGAGAGAAAGGGAGAGAGAAAGGGAGAGAGAGTGAGAGAGTGAGAGTGAGAGAGGGAGAGAGGGAGAGAGGGAGAGAGTGAGTGAGAGAGAGAGGGGGGGGAGTGAGAGAGAGGGAGTGAGATAAGCACTCTGACTCAAGGCTCCACCTCCTGGAACACAGTCACTGTGCGGTCCAAAGATGGGATATGATGTTGAGGCAGCAGTTTGTATCTTGTAGAACAGTATCATGATACAAAACCAGATGAGCTCAAGCAGATCGAACACATCATGGCCATGTATAACGATCACACACATGCCACACAGACACCCTGATCCCCACCCAACTGAGCACTTTACTGCAGGTTGGACTGCAGGTAAAACACCTGAGCTCAGAGGCAGAGTAGTGCCACAGCTGGGACCCGACCCCGACACGCCCGAATCCAGCGCCCTTAAACACACATTCGTGGAGTCTCACAGTTTCACACACCTAACAATGTCTAGAGCAGAAAACGTACTCTACTACAGGAAGCTTGAAACTACAGGACTTACAAATAATATCCACTCGAATACCCTACATTATAGAAGCTACATAAAGGAGGCCCAACCATGCTGCAAAGAAATTTCAGCTTTGCTGAAGTTGAAGCTGAAAATTAACTTGCACGACTGAACAATCGAAGAAGGGAAGCCTTAACGTGACAGACACCAGGTACTCGCTTTGCACTCTGAATAAGAGCATCTTCCATGTTTCACAAACAGGAGGTCATCAGGTGATCAGTGCTGAACCAGAGGATGGTGGTGATGTATGACATAGCGCTACACCGGGCAGAGTGCCATGCAGTGGAATGGACACAGGAAAAGGAGTTTGCACCAGGCCGACGAGCCCTGCTCGACCGGTATATAACGACAAATCAGAAGATTAGTAATTCTCTCCAGTTGTGGTCACTTCAATGGCGCTTTATTGGTAAGCAAAAGCAACACTGCCAAAACAATGAGGTGAACAACGTAAGACCTAAGAACAGCTACTCAAGAAAACGATATCTTTGACGACTGAATGTTTACATTCCCATGGAGTCCCGGCAGGTCGTCCCACTGAATCTTCACAAGAATGGCGTGAACAGCCAACAGCAGGACTGACTTCAGCGAGCTCACAGTGGCTTCCTTTCTTTTTTCAGGTTACAACAGTGAAATATAATGACCACTAATCTGTTCTTTGATCTCAGGTACGATCCTCTTTGGAAGACTTCTGTGCAACAGGCTGTATCACTGACACTAATTTAGCTCCTGCATTGACTCTTACTCTTTCCACATCATTTTGCGCATCGTCTTATCAAAAACACTGCTTTCACACAGTTCCAATGTGTAAACCAGCTCAGCACTATAGTAATGTGCCCAAATGGCCATCTGTATTGACCAAACTCAGTTACAGTGAATCTGAGGCCTTAGGGAAGGAGACAACTCAGCACTGCTTTCTATCCTATTAATTCCCAGAGTGCAGACACCTGACCCATAATGCACTTGTGCAAGTCCCCAGCCATGCTGATTGGCTGAGGGATGCCTGAACAGGCTTAGGGGCTCTCTCTGTCGAATCTGGTCAAAGCGGGTCTGGCGATACCCTAACAGCTCCTACTCACTCCCACATACCCTCCCACATACCCTCCCACACCGATGGGAGGAGCAGTCAGGTAAAACCACCTTAAACTCGCTCAATACCACTTACTCAGCCTGGCTCTGTCTCAGGGTTTCATGGGGCTCTGGTGTTCAGACTCAGGCCCGAGCAGAAGGTCGAGCCGACTGAATCCACAGCAGACTGACCGGGTCTGTGGAGTCTGCCCGGCTCACACATTCTAACACACTACCTCCTTCCAGACCCGGGTCTCCTGTACACTCACCACAGCAGACGGTCCAAACACACTGCACCCAAAAAGTGTCTTACATTTTACACATCACCTCAGCCCCAAATTACTTCTGTAGACCAAAACAGCTTTGTGTTCTTTATTTTCATAAATAATACATGGATGTTGTTATATGGGTTACCCACACAATACATTATCATCATTAAGAAGACACTCATAACCAGAGCAATTTACATAGGTTACAGTTTTTATATGTTATCCATTTCTACAGAAGCAATTTTGGGTTAGGTACTTTGCCAAAGGGTACAGGAGCAATGCCACAGCAGGGAATCAAACCAGCAACCTTTTGGTTATGAGTCCTGCTCCTTACCACTGTGCTACAGTCCTCAAAACACACTGCACTGGCTTTGGGGAAATGCGAGCCTGTACGAGTACAGGAGAGAATTTACCGTTCAGCGCGCCATAATACAGGATTTACCAGCCAATCTCTTCATTAGGAGCCCAAAACCACGCTGCTTTTGCTGTGCTTCGTTCTTTTTTACCGATTTAATCCACTGATCTGATCCTCTAAAGATCCACAACTGTACACATACCGTGGAAATACGATTGTATGTGATATTTTAATCGATGTTAATCCAATGATAATTGATGCTTAAATGAGCATGTTCTTGGTTTAGCACTTGCTGCAAGGAAATACTATTTGATGAATGTTACGATTGTTAAAGCGCCAGAAAAACGCTCGAGTAATTAGGCAAAGTTTTAGCGATTAAAAATCATGTACCTGACAGCTGATAATATTTGTGATGGTCTTGGTCACCTAAGAGGATGCACGAGCGTGAGCACCAGCTCTCCCACATGAGCGTCTTCGGAATGTTCAGTGCGCTGATCCTGGATCAGACTGAAATTCTGCACTAAACCGTTGGGGATGGAATGACGGTTGTGTTAGCTGATCCCGGATCAGCTCTCAGAACTTCCCCCAGCTGTTGTGTCTCGCAAACACAACTAGAGCCCGCGTGATTTCAGGCATCCAGCACGCGCTGTGTGGACCGTCTGTCACTCCTGGAGTTCCGTAAATTATGAGCCTGGAATATGGACAGTGACATAAACGCGTCTCCGGTCGATCCTGCCGAAGGTAACGCGCTGACTTCGGCTTTACGAACCATCTACCGAATACTGCGGCTCTCGCGTCAGCGCGTTCAAAGTGCGAAAAGTAGGTTATTACTACAATCTGCGCGGTCCATTAAGTGCCACGAGTCTAGGTATTGCACACAAGCCCAACAGCTACAATGACTTGCCGTCACGCATCCGGTTCATTACACCGTCGGGTGTTGCATGAGGTCACTTACCGCGATCAGAGTGCTGTTCCGGCTCTCTCCCGCTCCGCTGTCCGCAGGGTCGGCGCTGCCGCCCCCGGTGCCTGCCCCTCTCAGCCCCGCCGGGTCGGATGCCGGCTGCGGCTGCCGGTGCTTGCTCGCTCGCTTGGCCTTGGTCTGCAGGCAGCGCTGGTGCAGCGCGAAGGTCTGCTGCTGGTCCATCTCCAGCCGCTCCATCGCCGTGTTGTCGTAGCGGCTCTCGCAGCTGGAGTGGTGCCGCCTGAAGAGCTCGATCCGCCGGCGGAGCCGCTCCATTACCGCGCTGTGTCGCGGCACGACGAAGTCCGCCATCATCAATAAGCATATAAAGTCAGTCAAATGCGGGGCTCGGAGTTTTGTCGCTCGGACAGTAAGGCCGAAGTTTCGCCTTAATCCCGTGGGCGTTTTCCCCTCTTTCGTCTACACAAACCTACTGACTCCTTCCATATTTCCAACTCTCCGGATCTGCTCCCAAAAAAGCGCAACAAAGGAAAACTCACGCCACATTAACGTTTTCCTCAGTCTGCTCTGCCGGCATTACATGTCAGCATAGTAAAAGTTCTACAAAGAACCCGCAACCGCACTAATTTTCAATTTTTGTACACCATTCAAAATGTGTAGCCTAACATTAGCGAACAACTTGCGCCGGCGGTTGGATGGGCATTTTAACAGGGGAAGTTTGAAGCGATCGGGTTTAAGAATCCTCCAATCTCGGCTGCGTGTTTAGCGAGCTGCTAACGCTACCTGCGGTCTATAGCCCATCCTGCAAATCTCACGAACATCCAGCGCACTGTGACCAGAAAAAAATCAAACTTAACCTTACATTGTTTCAGCTGCATCTGACTTTGTCCGTGCACAGCATTCTCAATGAACAACTTAAACAATTCATGTAACAATCACAAAACTCTTCTTCAATTGAGAGGCTAACTACCAATTTAGGTAGATAGCTGTATGACTTAGCTTGCTAGCTAAACTTTTCTTTAAAGTTTGGAAGTTAGCAAGCTAACTAAAACAAGTCGTGAGTTTTGCAAGTTACCAAACTACATAATTCTGTATAGTCACCTTCAACGCGGTTTTCTGAAAAAATTCACCTTCTCTTCTCCAATTTCATAAATAAACTCACATTTAAGAAAAATGACTACGCTTGCTAATATTGATAGCAGGCTAGCAACTCCGGTCTCATTGTAGAGAGCAAGCAAACTATTTAAAACCAACACGACTCTCCCAGCCAGCTGGATACACCATCAAAACAACTCCCCAACATTTTGCCAGTTACTGAAATGGAAATCCTGAATTTCTCTATCGCTCTTCTCCGAGTTAAAAAAAAAAAAAACTTAAACCAACTTTAGAACAATGAACAGCTGATCATTAGTTCTAGCGTAGTGAGTGGAGTAGCGCTACCTTGCATGATACGGATGTAACAAAAAATGATATTATCGCTTTTACAAAAAGTATCATAATCGGGACCTCGCCCAGAAACACGGACCCTCCGGCTCCGACCCCCGCAATTCTTGCGAACGAAAAACAAAAAAGTAACAACAAACCAGTCAAACTCTGTTGTGTTGTCTCTATTGTTTTCCAATGAACAAGCCGTCCTCCGTCGCCATCTTGAAACAAGTTTTTTTTTTGCTTTTTTTCCTCTTCTTTTTTTCCTTCACCCTTTCGCATCACGGCCGAGCGTCACACCAGCCTTGCCCAAAATCCCACCCCCGCATGACTGATCGACACCGGAGTGGAGCAACCGAAAGCGCGTACTCATGCAAGGGCGTGTTAAATGTGAAAAAATGCCGTCTAATCTAGTTCACAAACTCGGAGACCTTCTTCAAACATCTGTGTGGGCGGGTGGCAAACAGTCAAAACTTTTTAAATTGCAGTATTTTCTCACATGGAAAGGCTCGTTCTCGGTATGTTTCAGTAGCCATTTTCCATATGCCTGGCGTGCAAAACTAATTCTGATTTACATACAACAGTTTTGGAGTTGTCCGTATCTTAAGACAAAAGCGACAGAATATCTCTATAAATTAAAGGCGTTTGAAGAACCCGTCCATCCCAGCAATGTTAACAGGCGGCACTGGTGTTGCTGCACATGATCAGATATGAGCGATCGATGAGAGGCTCCTTTGAGAGTGTTGTGGAAAAGCCGATGTCTCCACAATATCGCCACACGCAAACGCATACAGGTGGGTCAAAGTGCAGGCGTGCGCGTACGAAATCAGGGACACTGAAAAACGGAGAATGGAAATCTACTCACAGGAGTTAGTAAATTCCCTGTATCGGCATTCCCATTTCAGCCACTCTCTGGGACTGCACCACGGTCAGCAGTTCAGCTGATTCTTGATCAGTGCCCAGGTCGAGGTCGGGCTTGGGCAGGGACAGGAACACCGCTCGGACATCAGACACGTCCGCGGCTGCTGATGAGCCTTAATTTCACCCTAAGAGTGAATTATGTAATACAAATTTGTTCAGCAACGCTCCAAAAATAGTTTACCTCAGAAGACATGCGAACGACAGGACCCTCAACTATTTGTTTGTCCAGAAACTTTCTGCAGAAGCACAAAGTATGTTCTTTAATACCACGTCACAAGCCCGTCACTGAATGCAATCCTTTCTGTAGCTGTACCAGGCAATTCAGGAGCCCCAGGAAAAACAGTGCCACTGTAAACTCAACCAGGCAGTTTTCATCAGATCTTTATTTTTCAGCAAAAACACTGGCATGTTTCCATTTACAGATGACTGCATTCAAAATACATGAACAGAGGAGTGAGGATTTATTATGTTTTGAAACATACTGTGGCTTTAAATAATTACAATAAAAAATCCACTCTTTAGAGATCAATTTCAAATGTTACTATAAGACAAAAAAAAATCAAAACAGTTATAACCAAATGTATTATAATAGCATCTATCACTAGTGTACGATTAATGAGTTAGAAACCTATGCGCCCCCTTTCTGGTCTGCTGGGACCCCCGGAAGCTCCATGCTGCTGGCATGGTCTGACCCTCAGTGCCGCCTTTCTGGAAGAGTCTGGGTGTAAATTACTGCACCTCCACAGCTTCAGACAACAAGAAATTAAAGGGGACAAAAGGATGAGATCACTGAAATGGCCGGGCGAGCTCGGGGAGGAGGTAATGGGGTAGCAGTTAGGCTTGCAGATGCAGGGGAAAAAGCCCTTTCAAGCAGTGGCTGATGCCACTCTCTTTCGTCTTAAAACACTCTGGAATGTCAAATGGGACTAAAGCTGTTCCGATTCGAATGGATGCAACTGATGAACCTACGCTGTGTGTGTGTGTGTGGGAGACACAGTGAGAAAGCAGATACTGGTTGTTGTTATTTAATATATGACAATCTAATCTGCACAACATGAGACTCAAGAGCTTCTTCCAGTATGGACAGGAATAGGATACCACACAGTCACTGTCTCACTGGCCTGAACTCTATGCTAAACACAAGCCCCACTCCTGGAAATATGCAACTGGTTAAAACAATACATGCAGAAAGCTAAGCTATTGTAAGCCCTGCAGACACTGAAACATCTTACTGTCTGTGTGGAATCAAGAAGGGAAGACATGACAGAAACCTACCGCTTTAAAACTTTCCTCAAAACCCCATTTATTTTTGCTTAGAGGTAACAACCATAAGTTAACTTTTCCAGTAAAGAGACATGTATTTTTTAAAATATGGAATCCTTTGTCATCCTCATGCTGGAAAAAGTGGAGCAGAGCTTTGCTTTCTCCACTCTCAATGGCGGTTAGCCAGCAAGACAAAGAGGAGGCGAGAAGTGTCATTCTGCACAGGGGCAGCAGGGGGCGCCACAGGGCACAACACTCCTCACAAGCAGGTAGCAGAGCAGCACAAACAGCAGCCCAGTGCCAGCGTGTGTGTGTCTGCGTGTACGCGCCTGAGTGGGTGACTGGGTGTGTGTGTGTGTGTGTGTGTGTGCGCGAGTGCGAGTGAGTGTGCGTGAGCATGTGTGTGTCCGTTACCTTGGAAAGTGCCGACGCTTACGTCTTTGGGGCAGAGCTCTGATGACCGTTTCTGACTCCCACTGTAGTGTGTCTAGCAGTGTTTACGGGGTCAGCAGCACACGAGCGGAACCAGGTAACTCCTGCAGCGGAGTGCAAGTGCTTTTCTCAGTCGTGTCAGTTTTGATGGTGTGGGTTTGGAGAGAGATATGACATCCTGCAGACAGTGTGTGGAGCTGCTGCTGCTGACCTGTGCGTCCCTGACCCTCCACCAGCCCTGAGCTCTGAGGATGTGGGACTGAAGTGTTGCTACTACTGCTGCATGCTGCAGACTGCGCAGAGAGGACGTGAGGTCACAGGATGTGTGCTGACTCATCAACCAATGAGGGGGGCCAGCAGAGATACGGCGGGAATTTCCACAGGACTGAGTCACCTGGGGCCTCTCCCTCCGAGCCTGCGAGCTTGCACCAACGCCACACCTTTACTCCACGCACACGTGTAACAAACTTTCCCCTACATACTGAAATGAATAGAAACGAACAAAAAACATCAAAGGAATCAACAACTTAAAAAAGATGAAAAATGTGTATATATATATCAAAAAAAAAAATACAGTCACATTACATTCAGGATAGTTCAGCGATCCTTGCACCCTAAAACTGTAAGGCAGCGCGTTCTAACCTACTGGGCCCACTCTGGTCTCCTCCCCACTCTCTGCAGCCTCCACCCCACACGGGGGCGCTACTGAGCAAGTGCAGAAGATCCTCACACAGATGGTCACTATGCGCAAGGGGTCACTTACATCTGACTCGGAGACAAAAAAATACGCTAACAAACAAGCGAACAGGCCTTCGACAGACGCTTTCACACGAAGCTCCTTTCCATTCATGATGTAGCCTGCTTACTCCGAGAATAGGTGTGTGTGTGTGTGTGTGTATACGCATCTGCAGGACAGAAAACACTTCAAAGCTGATATGTGCTCTTTCACACAATTCCTGAAACACACAGACGCATGGAGCTACCTAAACCATAATCAAACCGCATGGGCTAAGAGACCACTTAGTGTTGGGATAATTGGTAGTTGATTAATACTGCCTGTGTGGAAGCTGTCTGGGAGGAGAGATGTCGAAAGGTGGGGGTGGGGCCCTAAGTTAGTGTCTGCTGCACTAAGGAATGATGGGGGGGGTTCGTTTCAGCTTTGTAAAGCCAGTCTCTACTTCTACTTGTATTCGTCACCACTGTTGTCCCAGTTCATGGTCGTGATTGCTTTCCGTTGATCTTGACGGGAGATGGGAGTTTCTCCTGCTGGATGTCACAGCTGTGGGATTTGAGCAGAAGACAGCCAGGAGGGGCAGGGCAGGAAGAGGAGGGGTGGGGTATGGGGAGGAGCTGAAGGTGGGCTGGGGAAGAGGGAGGGGGAGAAGAGGTGTGTGGGAGGGGTGGGGTGGAGCTAGGGGCGGGCTATAACCACGTCCAAGGTTCCAGTCCTTCATTCCTTTCTCACTTTCCTGGGAGACCTTTTTGGAACATCATCTTCCTGTTTCTGCAACGCAAACAAGAGAAGACACAGCTGAGCTTTGCAAGCAGCTAACCTGCCCACTGGAGAAGTTCCCTTGTCTAGTCAGGGTGCACAAGTTGACTTGTGGTAGGGCTTGAACAGTGTTATATTCACCCTCACTGGTCTGGGAGTGTTAGCCTGGTCTGACACTGTTGCTCATTCAGCTTGAGTGGGTGCACATCTATTCTTCTGTGCTGGAAGTCACTCTGGATAAGAGTGTCTGGTATATGCATGTAATGTAATGTAATGTAATGTAAAGGGGGTTGCTCTGAGCGCAGGCTGAGTCCAACAGCCCAAATGCAAATCATCCACTTCAATTCTCTGAGAGCAACCATCAGCGGAACATCCACACTGTGTGGCCTGGCAGACGCTCTCATCCAGACCAACAAGCAACACGCAAGAACATTTAACGCCACACCTGCATCAGCAAACACTCTGATCCAGAGCGACTCCAAAGCGGAGCGGAGACGCACCTGCGAGTGACTACACCTGAGCAGACGCACCTGTGCTCCAACGGAAGCCCACTTCACTTTGGTGCACACTCTTACCCAGAGCAACTTACATAGGCTACAATTACACAGGTTACATAGGATATTTATGGAGGTGATTGTAGGTTAAGAACCTTGTCCAACGTACAACAGCAGTGCCCCAGCAGAGAATCAAGCCAGCAACCTTTATGTTACAAGCCCTGCTCCTAACCGCTACGCTACACTGCCGCCACTTGTAGCATCAAACACAGCCACATTGGCATGGTGACATGTCAGAGGACTGCATTCAGTTTCTCCTGCGGGGGGGGGGCCTCTGACCTCTGCCCCACCACCCCGCCCGAAACCCACCCACCCTATAAGCCAGTGACAGTGCCGAGTTACCGAAAAGCAGGGACCACAGACTGCTGTGTTTACCCCATTAAAACAATCACCTCATCTCTGTGAGGATTCTGATCAGCGGCTCGTTGGGAATGTCCCACAGTAACAGTGTCACTGTGTTTATCAGGAGCTCAGGTCCAGGACAGAAGCGGAGCTGACACACCATCAAGGGACTCAGTCGGCCAGAAGCCCCACTGGGAGAAGCCAGTCCTCACACTACTCTCTCAAGAAGGCTGTCAGCTGCCACTCCACACGTGGTCCGGCCCAACTCTGCATCCCTCACCTCTTCACCAGATCCATCTTCCTCCTCCTCCACCTCCTCTTCCTCAGGCGTGGCCTCGGTTGGACCCTCCTCGTCCTCCTCCTCACTCTTCTTTTCTTCTTCCTCTGTAGAAAGAAGCACTTTGTCAGTGCTCAGCAGAGCCAGACCTGTCCTTTCCAGCTGGAAACAGCACCACGTTCTGTGTTAAATGACGGCTGAAATGCTCTAATGCAGGCCTTGAAATCCACACTCCAGACCTGAGCTGAGACCCATCATCTCTGTGCTAAAGGGCTGAAAGATAGCTAACTACTGGCTGGCCAGTATTGTTGAAAATTGGCAAAGCTAGTTATATAAAATGTTTTAATTTTAAATGTCTAATTTTAATATCTGACCTGTTACCTAGTTAACTTTTCATACAGTTCACTGGTCATCTCAATGTGTCAACATTTAGAATTTCATGTCTTGACAAACAGTAATAACCCGTTTAAAGAGTTAACAGCCACACCCAGCCCTGTGGTTCTCTGTTCATGACCCTGGTGACTCTCAGACACAAAATCACCTGTGAGTATCTGGAGTCTGTAAATGTGTGGATTCACTCACTCCACACGGTCTCAGCACAGGTCCGGTGCAGCGGATTGACAGTGCTCTCACCTTGCTTCTCCTCCTCCTCCTCCTTGTCCTCCCCTTCATCAGGCTTCTCCTCTCCTTCTCCTTCTCCCTCAGCCTCGTCCTTCACATCGGGCTGGGGCTCGTCAGTCTTCTTGTAGTCCACACTTGCCGGTTTCTTCTGCAGGGGAGGGAACATTTACGTTCATGACCACATCTAACAACATGCAACCATTCACAGCTCTGTGTGCAGGGAGAGTCGGTGTAGAGCTGTCGCAGGGAGTCAGAGTCTGTGGGACCGTGGAGGGGGGCAGGGTGGATGGCATACCTTGCCGGAGCAGCAGAAGACAACGATTAGGACGACGGGCAGCGCCACGGTCAGGACGTACACCACCCAGAGCCAGGGCCTCTCCTCCGCCGCCGTCATCATCTGATTCACCAGGCCAGGCTGCAGAGCACAGAGCAGACCACATCAATCAAACCCTGCACAATCAAACCCTGCACAATCAAACCCTGCACAATCAAACCCTGCATAACCATAATCAAACCCTGCACAATCAAACCCTGCACAATCAAACCCTGCACAATCAAACCCTGCACAATCAAACCCTGCACACAAACACAACCACACTGCTCAATCCTCACTCAACACAATCAAACTCTACACAACCCACCCCACCCAAAAATAAAGTATTACTCTCTACAAATATCCACTGCGCAGTCGGAAAAAAGCAGTAAACAGCGCCCTCTAGCGACTGCTGCATGTGCTGGTAAGAGAAAGTCCTTGGAGAGGGGAAAGAAAGTAGCCGCTGCATTTTAATTCCAGCTCTGACTCCACTGAGATCTCACTACATAGCTTACCTACATTCATACACATGTCCACTGGGACAATGGGTCGAGTAGTGTTTCCTACATACGGTCACCCACCCTGAGCGTGTGTGTGAGCAGGCATGGTGATTGTGTGTGTGTGCATGTGAGTGTGGGAGCGCGTGCGTGTGTGTGTGTATGTGCGCGTGTGTACGTGTGTGTGTGTATGTGCGCGCGCATGTGTGTGTGTGTGTGCGTGTGCGAGAGAGTGTGTGAGAGTGAGTGTGCGTGTGTGTATTTGACTCAGTGTGTGTAAGAGTGAATGTGGGTGTGTGTGTATGTGTGTGTGTGCCAGCGCGTGTGTGAGTGCGTGTGTGTGTGTGTGTGCCAGCGCGTGTGAGTGTGTGTGTGTGTGAGTGTGAGTGTGAGTGTGAGTGTGAGTGTGTGTGTGTGTGTGTGTGTGTGTGTGTGTGTGGGTGTGGGTGTGGGTGTGGGTGTGGGTGTGTGTGTGTGTGCCAGCGCGTGTGTGAGTGCGTGTGTGTGTGAGTGTGTGTGTGAGAGTGTGTGTGTGTGTGTTGTGTCTTTGTCTCCTCTCGGCACACAGGGGCTGGCTGTGGTTCAGTGTTCTTTCATCCCAGAATGCTCAGCATGTGTGGAATTCACCTGCAGATAAAGGCTGTTTGTGCTGCTGGAATCCAGCGCACCGCTAACCCCTAACAACGCGCCATGGCGACGCATGTCGCCGGGGGCAACGGGAACCCAGCTCCTGGCTGCAGCTGTGGGTGCAGGAACGTCACGGTGAGCGGAGCGCCACCATCAGGCAGAGACAGCGCAGTCACAGCACAGTCACAGGGAGCACAGCGCAGTCACAGGGAGCACAGCGCAGTCAGAGAGCACAGCGCAGTCAGAGAGAGAGAGCCACGCCCTGCGACCCGAGCCCACTGCGCTACCCGGCAGCGTGTCGGACAGCGCGCCCTCACCTCAGCGGCACCCTCTGCCGCCTTCTTCAGGCCCCAGCCGTCGTTGGCCCAGCGGTCAGCTGTGCCGCGGTCCGAGCTGATGAAGAAGTTGTCGAAGAAGATGTCGGAGGACATGGACCACAGCTCCAGCCCCACCGCACTGAAGGGGCTCATGCGGAACGGGTGCAGGTCCTCGAAAAAGTCGGGGTTCGGGATCTTCCTGGGCTTCCACACCCCCTGCCAGGCAAACCGCACACACGAGGGCTGAGATTTACACCCACTGCAGCTCAGCAGATACAATACACACACATACAAACACACACCCCCACCCACTGCAGCTCAGCAGATACAATACCTGACACACACACATGCACTCACACACACTCAGATACCCGCTTCATCAGGGCATACACAGGGATAGACACAGATAAAGCTGTATGTAGGTACACATTGACTGAGTCCTGTGCAGAAACCGTAAATCCAGATAAGAGTCATATCTAGAGTCACTAAATACAGATACAGCGATATGTAGCGTAGTTAAATAATGATAAAGTCATACGTAGAAGAGCTAAAAATTAACAGAATCATATACAGAGTTGTGTACACTCCATACACGCTTGTGTATGGGGATGATGCAGGGGTCTGAGCTGAAGCTTCCACACAGGGAGGTGTGTGTACCTACACCTGCTGCGCGGTTACTCTGAAAGTGCACCTCTCCTGGTGGGACCACCCGGCCACTGGCATCCGCGTAGCAGTGTGTATTAACGTTTTACAAGCAGAATTACATTCAGTGAGGGACTTAGTGTTTTCTCATGTTGCCATGGTACCTGGTAGTTGGGGTTGTCAATCATGGGGGGCTTCCACTTGCCCTTGTAGTTGGGGTTGTCAATCATGGGGCGTTCCCACTTGCCACACCCAGGGGCGGCCTCGCACTTAGGGTTCGGGATCTGAGGGGCCTCCCACTCTCCATCCATATCCTCATCCCTGAGAGAGTGAGGGGGAGAGAGAAGGAAGGGGAGGGAGAGAAAGAGAGAAGGAGATAGAGTGAGGGAGAGAGAGAAACAGGAATGAAAATGGCGTGAATATTAGTAGGATTGGAGAGAGCGTTCCTCGACGGATACCCCATGGAGCTGCACCCAGCATCACAGCGCAACGGAACCCAGAACTGGGACAGTGTGCACGTGAGGCATAATCTTCCGGGACCCGGTTACTAAAAACATCTGAACCACCCAGAGACTCATTACAGCGCTGATGAGTCCCAAAACCACGCAGGGAGAGCCAGGAGACGGGTGAGCAGCAACCTGCAGGCCGCCAGTAATAACACTGGAACAGGAAACACAGTGCTAAGCGGGAGTCTGTTTAAGGCTCGGGGAAGAGTGCGTACCAGTCCTCCGGCTTCACTGCGTCGGGGTCAGCGGTGTACTCTGGCTCATCGTCCAGCCATCCATCTGGCTTCAGGGCGTCTTCATCCGGAATCTTAGCAGGGGCGTCTTCATCCCTGAGGGGGCAGGATTCGGGGTTAGACTCAGGACAGGAGAGGGTCCCATTATCAACACAGACACTCCAATCTCCAGATGAAGGGTGCAGTGACAGACGGCCCGCGGGCCCTGGACCCGCTCCGCACAGGTGTGCCTGGAATGAGGCCTCTTCCTATGGCAGAGTCACACCTGGCTGTCCTTTCAGATGGCCGCCTGCAAGTGACCGCACAGCACACACCCCGAGCGCACGCCGCACACACACACACCCCGAGCGCACGCCGCACACACACACCTCGAGTGCAGGCCACACACACCCCGAACGCATGCCGCACACGCACACGCACACACACACACACACACACCTCGAGGGCAGGCCACACACACACCCCGCACGCAGGCCACACACACCCCGAGCGCACGCCGCACACACACCGTGCTGTGTGGAGCTCAGCCGCTACGCCACAGAGCCCAACTCTCTCTGTCACACAAAAACACCACTATGCTCCTTACATCACAGCACTGCTGCAGCCGACTGCAAACGTCTCTCTCCTGTTCTCACAGTCCGAGAGCTCAGCCGTTACCCGCCGCTTCCAGCGTGGCTGCTGCTATTACGGGACTGTACATGACCTCATTAACATCAGCAGGGAGAGCTCGCAGCTGTCTTTATGTGGTGTGTGAACGCGGCCAGTCTATATTATGCCTACAATATGGCCATTTCCCAGCATGCACGGAGACACACACGCTCACGCACACACACTCACCAGTCTTCGGGTTTCACTGCATCAGGATCCTGGATCTTGGGCCTCTCGTCCCAGTCCTCCGGCTTGTGGTCATCGGGGTCCTCGATCTCGGCGGGGGGGTTGACCGGGGGGGTCATGTCAGTCAGCAGGTTTCCGCTGTTTACCACCGTCTGGTCGATCAGGATCTCGAAGCTGTTATCAGGGTTAAGCACTGGAGGGAGAGAGCAGAGCGTCACTCACCGGCACCATGTGGCAGAAAGACGAGCGCGCGAGCGCTGAGGAGGTGAGCGCTGAGGTGAGTGCGCTGAGCGCTGAGGAGGTGAGCGCTGGGGAGGTGAGTGCGCTGAGCGCTGAGGAGGTGAGCGCTGAGGTGAGTGCGCTGAGCGCTGAGGAGGTGAGCGCTGAGGAGGTGAGCGCACCGAGGAGGTGGGCGCTAAGCGCTGAGGAGGTGGGCGTGCGAGTGCTGAGGTGAGCACACATGTCCTGAAACAAACACATTCCTGACAGACAAGTGTGTTCTGACATGGCTCCACAGGCCGCCATGAGACAGCAGGAGCTGCCAGATGAGAGGCCGGTGAGGTGCCAGGTGGGTGTGTACCTAGAGTGTACAGGTGGGTCTTCTTGTCTGTGTAATAGGTGCGGAGGTCCGCGTCGGGCTTCTTGGCATGCTTCTCCTCAAACTCGCCGGTTTTGGGGTTCTTGTGGCGGAAGATGAAGTGAAGCTTGTAGTCCTCTCCACACTTATCAGGGCCAAACATGATGCTGTACGGAGTCTTATCCACAAACTGGTCCTGCAGACAGACAGCACACACAGCACCTTCAAGCAGCTGCACCGTGCCGGAAGCCATCTCTGTGACGAGAACCTTTCCACAGCGCGAGTCCCACGCCCGGGCTGGCTGTGTGTGTGCCCTCACACATCACCACGGTAACCATCCTAATCTGTGCTGCTTAGTTATGCTAGTCGCTAACCAATTGTTATTTACATTTACATTTATTAATTTAACAGACGCTCTTATCCAAAGCGACTTACAAGTGAGGCAGAGAACAACACAAGGGATATTCAACATTTAGGAGTATCAGCGTAGCTCTGCAAGACCATAACCAGCAACACTGCAACCTCCCTGACTGCCAGAAACCTGGAGCATGAGGTCACGTGACCCTCCGGGGCCTGAAGGAGCCGACACTGGGGCAGTGTGTCTATGTTGTGGGGCTGCTTGTTCTGCACGGTGCACGCAGGTGCGCAGTTTGGATGCAGGAGCGTTTTGGGGTACGTAACGTACACTCACCAGGTTGAGGTCAGGCGATTGGGACAGAAGCTTGACGTACGCACCCCCACAGTCGATGCCTGTCTGGAAGTTCACCTCATACCTGGGGGAGGAGAGGAAGACAGAGAGGGGGGAGCTTTGGGAGGATGTTTACTGGACAAGAAGGTACAGGTACCAAGGCACTTACCCCTGCGTGTGGGGCAGGTGTGGGGGCACAGGAGGGGCAGGTGTGGGGGCACAGGAGGGGCAGGTGTGGGGGCACAGCAGGGGCAGGTGTGGGGGCACAGCAGGGGCAGGTGTGGGGGCACTTACTCCACGATCAGCGGTTTGGTGTCGAAGACGAAGGGCCTGAGAAGCTGGGAGGAGATGGCGTGGTGTTTGGCGCGGGATTTCAGCACCAGACCCTTATCACCAGGCAGCTTTGTGTCCTTCATCTCCTCAACCTCCCATTTCCCTTTAGAAAAGAACACATCATCATCCTCACAGCAATCGCAGGCTGCAAAACCACACCACACATTCAAACCCTCCCATCGAACGCTAACCCTAACCCTCTTACACCCAAACTCTCACACCTAACCCTAACTCTCACACTAACCCCAACCCTCCCACACCTAACCCCAACCCTCCCACACCTAACCCCAACCCTCTCACACCTAACCCCAACCCTCCCACACCTAACCCCAACCCTCCCACACCTAACCCCAACCCTCCCACACCTAACCCCAACCCTCTCACACCTAACCCTCACCCAAACCCTGACCTGAACTATACACCCAAACTCTCCCACCTAACCCTAACCCGCACTAAACAACCAAACTCTCCACGAACACGCCCACACTCTCCCACCCTGCTGATAGCTAAACCACTTGTCTGTCTGTCACAGGCACTCAGACGCCGGGTTCGAGGGTGACAGGGTCCTGGGCCTTACCGTCATACTTGGAGATTTCTTCATCAATGTCATCCTTCTTCGCTTTGGACAAGACCCATCTGAAACAAACACACCCGTTATTCCTCGAACTCGGACAGGCCAGTCTGCTACACAGCAGAAACACACAGCCTTCCACATGTGGTCCGCCACTTACGGCTGTCAGCCTTCTCAAAGACACAGGGACGAGTGATGCTGATCTCAATCATAACACTGATTGATTCCCCAGTGGGGAATCAAACCAGCAACCTTTCGGTTAACCATCCCTGCTCCTTATCACTGTGCTACACTGCCATTAATTATAACAAAATGAATTTGCTGAGTCTGCGCTGGTGAAACAGGATCTCAGGCAGATAAGCAGACGCAAATGGACAGACGCAGACAGAACTCACCCGTCCAGCGTTCCCCTGTCAAAAGACTCTGCGAAGTAGTGATCTCCCATGGGCTCCGGCGCTTTGTACGTCACCTGAGGAGAAACGAAGCCACACAGAACACAGGAGTCAGTGCCACACCTACACACCTGCTTTTGGAATGTCAGCTTCTTCCAGGGGAACACCTGTGCTGACACCTGCTTCTGTCAAAAGGGAGAAGGCGTCATGCTGCCTCTCCACGCTGTGCCTTGCCTTGCGCTGATAAGCTCTTCCCCGTTTGTATAATAGCCTAAATTCCCCCATTCCTGACCTGATTAGCTATCGATTTTATGACAAACTAACAACTGAGAAACCGGATAAAAGTACTGCAGGTCAACCCATCAAGAAAAGCTCCATGCTGTATAGCAACTTGCTGGCAAGGCCTCTGGAGAGAGTGAGAGTGTGGGAGCGGAGAGAGATGGGACCGGACCGGACCGGAGACAGACAGACAGACAGACAGACAGACAGAGAGAGAGAGAGAGAGAGAGAGAGAGAGAGAGTGTTGGAGCACTCACCTTTGGTGCTGGCGGAGGACTGGCTGGTTTCTCCTCCTCTACCGCCTCCTCCAGGTCATCCTCCACCTCCATGTCATCGTCTTCATCCTGCGCCCGCACTGGTCCCAGCGACCAGCTGAGAGCCAGCAACAACACACACACTCTCCACATGAGCGCCATCTGCTGGAGGGAGGGGGAGACACAGGGAGAGAGGAGTGATGAGGCCTGCAGCCGAGTCCGGCAGTGCCCTGCCTGACCTCTCTCACACAGCTGCCTGGGAGATCCATGTTTGTCTTTCTGTCCCAAACCCACAGGCCCCTGGCTCACCTACACCCCACCCCCGAGGGGGGGGCACACAGGCGTGTTATTAACATTGGCCCCCAGCGACACTGGTCTCCATGACAACGCAAACCCTGCTATCTGCCGCCTCATCCATTTCTCTAATGAGATTAGGCCCCACGAGATTACCATCTCTATCTCTCTCTCACACACACAGATCCCCACCATCTCTCTACCTCACACACACACACACACACACACAGATCACGGCTTTTCCACAGTGCGTTCAGGTGGGGTGAGTGCTACATTTGGGCGGGGCCAGCACACTCCCACTGTCAGTGCATTTCCATTAACGCACCATGCGGGTGCCCGGGACATTTAATGCACCACCACTGCGGAAGCAAAGAGCCACAAACTTCATTACTCTGCTGCGCGGCTCATTTCCTGGGGCATTCAGTGTGACAGTGCTGTATGGTAACAGCAGGAGCAGATAGCCCGTCTGCAGATAGCCCGTCTGCCTACCGCCAATAAAACCAGAGCGGACGCACAGCACAGACACACAGCAGACTCCGACAGCATACTCCTGCAGTGCTGGCGTCCCGGGCCTGCTCCATCAGGGGCTCACGCCAGCCCCCCCAGGCCAGAAAGAGCCCCAGTGCTGCTCTTCCACTGAGAGCCGCATAAACACACCCCCTAAACACGCTCCTTGACACTGCCAATGTCATAACCCAGAAGCCAATCATTCAGGCTTTACACCCGATCCAAAGACTCCAAATCTGCCAATAGCGTCAGACAGAGGGGCGGGCCTGCTGGGTGATGTCACACCCCCACCCCACAGAAGGCGAGTGCCACGGAGGCCGGCCTGGCATGATTCGCCCTGGAGAGGTGCGCCCCCTGCACCCTGGGCTGCTGATGGTGTGGGGGACAGCGCCCCCATGTGACAGCCGCCAGGTGTGCTCGCAGTGTTTACACACTGAGAGGGAGCTCTGGCTGCATCCCCACGGCAACAGTACATCCCTCCACCACAAGATGGCACAAATGATCTCAGTAAATGGGATCTATGCAGGTAACCACCACCCCTAAAATATCTCTGTTCTCGTTTTACCCCATGAGTCCCGACATTAGGGGAGACACCGCTAGTACTGAGAGAAGACTGAGGCTTCAAGTAGCCCAGAAGGGGCGGAGTCACCATATGGTGTCAATCATTGACTTGTATTGGTCAATTAAAAGGCCTCATTCTCCACAGCAAAACACTCATCGCTCGGCGAGTCACTGATCATACATGAAAGCACAGACACACGCACACATACATGCACATGCGCACACACAGAGGGAGAGCTGGGAGTACCTCTTCACAGACAAAACAAAACTCCAAAAAGGAACACAGAACTCCTGTTCTTTCCGTTCACAACCACTGATCCAGGATAATCTTACCCAATCCTAACCCTAAACCCAAACATTATGATACAAAGTAACAAACTGACCTAGGTTCAGGGCTAGGCCCCACAGTTGATGCACTGAGGCTTCTGCTGCACTGAAAGTGATACATTCGAAGCAGTACCAAAGTACGCACATACACGCATACACACACACACACCCCTGAGCACGAGGCAACACTCACATGTGGGATGGGGTAAAAGTGCTTTTATTTGCCCCCCAGAGCAAAAATGGCCCCAGACCTCTGTGCCGAGTCCTGGGGGCGGGGAGACACACCCCTCCAACGTGCAATGGAACAGCTGCTGTATAATTCAGCCGATCCCCCCACCCCCTGCACACACACGGGACCTCAGGGCGTTCCAGTTCAGAAATGAGCCTCACTGTGATGTCACGTCTCACTGTGATGGCACGTCTCACTGTGATGGCACATGCAGAATGCTGCAGCCCTGCAGGCAACGCGCTGTATTTATCATGCCCATAAACCCGGTGGAACTGAATGAAGCGATTCACTGCGCTCCATGCAGACTCTCTCCTCACTGTCTGCGGCCCAGGAGGGGTCGAATCAGAGGGCACCGAACAGGACCCACCCCACAGCGAGAATCGGAGCGCAGAGCGCGGTTAGCAGCAGCACTAATAAAGCTCTGCTCACCCGCAGCCCTGTGGCAGACTGACC
The DNA here is from genome assembly GCF_013368585.1 of Megalops cyprinoides. Classification (NCBI taxonomy): domain Eukaryota; kingdom Metazoa; phylum Chordata; class Actinopteri; order Elopiformes; family Megalopidae; genus Megalops; species Megalops cyprinoides. The sequence goes on along the minus strand of NC_050598.1, from coordinate 32,928,540 downwards.
GCCGTGGGCGGGGCCAGGGTAATGCCTCTAATACCCCCCAGTGCTGTATCTGCAGTCTGTGCCCGGCCCGTGGGGGACATGGGGGGACACCACCTGCAGCGGCCCTCCAAAACGGGAGCAATTAAACAAGAAGCTTAGGGACAGCCGCTAATGCCGCCACCCGGTGTGTGCCGGAGAGCGAGCATGTGGGTGCATATGCGTGTGTGTGAGCGTGTAAAGCAGAGCGGGAAAGAAAGTGCAATCAGTTACGGTGGTGCCAGAGACAACGTTGGGAATAACTCTGGGTACGTCTATAATTCTATATATTTTTAAAAACATAATTTTATTTTTAGTATGTTGTTTTTACAACTGTACTGTTATTTCAGTGTAAAACTTATGTTCATGGGTCTGTACTGTGAGAGATTTAAGAAATCAAGACAGAAAAATCTGTGTTCTCCATAGAATGTATTAATTCTACCAAACAAGGCTTGGGAAAATGGTCTAATTAAAATTTAAAAAGAGGCTTTTGATAGATGGCACCCAGCATATTGTACTGTACTGCTGTGGAACCACCAGTCCACGGACGCTGTTTATTACTCTGGATACTGTTCCAGGGTAAACAGTGGTAGTTCAATCTGGAAAGGCATTTATTCCCTGAAGGGGCTATCGCAGTATCGTTGAAACTACAGAGAATGCAGACATTTTGCTTAAATGAACGTATTAGATATAACAGCATTGCCTGCCAGTGTTCGCACAATAGCGGTCTGCCGTTTTATGAAGTTTGTCAGTTATCATTTAACCAGAGGTCAGTACGCCAAATCACTTCCTGTTCCACTTTCACCCTACAGAAATCTCATCCTTTCTAAGGCGTCTCAGCCGTACGAAATACGTCATTTTGCATTCAGTATCACAATGTGTCATGGATACTGTGACAGTGTGATATATGAGAGTGTATGTACTTGACTTTCCTTAGTGTTCTAAGCTGTCTAGTCATGTTAGCCAAAGCTAACTCGTGGTAGAGCTTGAAGAGTGTTACGATTACACTCACTGGTCTAGGAGTGTTCATTCAACTTGAATGGATAAACCTCTGTTCTCTTATGCTGGAAATAACGTAATATAAATAATATTGTAAACAAGTGACGCATATTCTTTCACTTACTGTACAAAATGTGCACATTCTTTCAGTGTAATGTAGCAACATTAGCGTAAGCTAGCAATGACCCCGTCCGTTTCGATTTCACTTGTATTATGGGCAAAACACGTCCGACCACATTGCGCTTGAGTGGTAAATCTGGACTCCGCCCGGCATAGTGGCGAAGTTACAGCAACTCCGCTCCGCAACATGTGGATACGCGATCGCGCTTCAGCTGCGTTAGTAAACCATTCAAAACGAAGCCAGTACAACTTTACACGCTAGTTACAAATAATAAACGCACCTTCATGGCGATCGGAGATAAGAACTAAGACTAGAAAGTAAAGCTAGACTAACCGATCCTGCCACCAGGGCTACGAGGTCAATTTCCGACGCAGCAAATTAGCCATCTGGCTAAGTTTAGCACGGATAAGGCCTGTCTGCGTGCTGTGCTGGCCACCTAACTACTACTCAAACAAAGGTTGTTTTTAAATACAGCCAATTCGATATCACAAATATAGTTATCAACCTGCCTAGTTAGCTAATAAGGAAGCTAACTTACAAACTAGCTAGTGAATAACCTGCCTAGCGTAAAACCGATCGTTGTTGTATCGGTAGCAACGAGCCACCTGGCTCGCTCACTAGCTACAATGTTGTGGGCCAGCTGAACGCTAAAATTCAGTGCATAAATCGTCAAATAACAAACTGGCTCAATCAGACTGAAGTCAGTAAACGTGTGTGCGTGACAAACAGAGAATGAAACCGCTGGATCGCTGCTGCCCGGCCAGAAAACTGCATGCTGACCTGCAGCTCTGGGGCGATCAGTTTGACATGACACCCTAATCTGCTGACAAAACTCCCTGGAACCATGCACTCGCATTACGACGGCTTTTCAATCCGTTTAGCTTCCCCCTTATCTTAATGTAATTACTACGCAACATGCTATGTGTGTTCTAAAGTGTTTGGACAGATTTATTTGTATATCGTCGTATAAACAGTGATATCCGCGTCTTTCCTTACCTCCTCTCTTCAGATGGATCCACCTGGAACTACTGTGCGGTCACGTGTGACTTTGGACCTAGAGCGCTGACATTGTAGCCCCTCCTCCTCTATTCGCTGATTGGCAAATGTTTTAGCAACGTGAACGATTTCCGGAATTAGACGACGATTTACTGGGTGTTCTTCATGTCCATCAAAGTAAGGGGTCTCCGCCTCCGACCTGAACCTCGTGGACGGCGCTGATTGGCTGAGCAGCAGAAGGAAGTGGGCAGCGATTGGCGGCTGTGAAAGCTGTGGCGCTACTAGAAAGAGGAAGCGGGGGGAAGGCCGCTGGATTATGGTGACAGGTTGTCTTTGATAAAATTGATTGAAAACACTCATTTTCTGAAAACTTAATGCATGTCTTCGAAGTGTTACACGAATTTACTATAAACACTTTAAATCACAGTTGTGGGGGATAAATGAAGTATTAGGCTTACAAACAAACTAGTCAAATAGCTATGCCTCGCCTTATTGGTTGCCATGTGCGAGGGGCGGGGGCGAGGAGCAGTCGTCGATTTAAACAAACTGGCAGTCTTGCTAATTAGCTGATTAGGCGTTGATGTGAACTGCTTAACATTAGATGGAGGGATGTAGCTCGCTAGATGTAGCCAGCTACACGTTCAGCACCGTTGGCTTTTTGGCTGCAAAGCCAGAAACAGCATAATCGGCGCCTGATGCTGGGCAGCCAGGAAGATTCCAGAAAAAGTCTTGACCCGTTTTATCCCGACATCATGTCTTCCCGGGTACCTGCCTTGGAGAAGTCGAATTCGGGATGTTGACAGTAAAAATCATATCAGTGACTAAACATGATTTTGGGTTTCTACCGGCTTGCATCTTCACAGCGACACTTTTAATTGAACATAAATACGCGACTGTCTTCATTGCACAAATATAGAGCCGAATGAAGGCAACAGAATAGCACATTCCGCAGGGCTCTGTCTGCTTTGGCTGGAATAGATTTAAGTAACGTGTTGCTGAAATCCTTGTGCAGTAGATACACATACGTGTCCACTCACCACCTCACGGCCCATTAGTACACAGCATCACTTGGCCGCCGTTAGGATCTGTGCAACAGTAAAAAAACGTGATAAGCACGGAAATATTTTCCGCCGTGGAATTAACCATTGGTTATGTACTCCAGGCCACAAATAAACAATCCATGCATCACTTCCACTGGTTTTCAGTTTCGTTTTTATTACAACTCACAGATCGGAATAGAAGATAACATTAAATAGAGTTTATCTAAATGATACAAAATACAACACACGTCTTAATAGTAATGCATTCCAGTGTATCTCACACCAGGAGACCTTTACTTCAGGGGGACTACCGCATACCTTCACCTGCAAGTCTTCTCCACATTTCCAACATCTCTGCAGCCTACCAGACAAGATGTTTTGGCACAAGCTCATCGCTCTCTCTCACACACACACACACGCACACGCACACGCATACACTCAATTTTAAAAACCGGATTTACATTTATTATTTTTAGTCACTGTAAAAATCAACAAATGGCTGAGCTAACTCTGTCAAACATGTTTTGATAAGAGGTTAACACGCATGAGACTGGGCACTCTGGTCAGGCTGTGTACCAGGCTGCAGTGGCATCAGTTCGCCACACGGGGCTGCTCTAGCTCATCTCCCAGGGCCTTTCACTCATCTGTTCCTGATTGCCTGCTTCAGTCACATGGCAAAGCTGGGGCGGCGACACCCCGGCTACCTCGAAGTGGACTGAGGCTTGGCTTTCATCGGTTTTGGGGGCACACACACAACTCGGGAGAGAACCTGCGATCAAAACCCAGAGCAGAGACCCACAGCTGACTGCAGTTTGAAAAACTGTCACCTGCGGTGCCCTTTTCCCAAGGATGCATGGGAGGGGGTTGCTTCTCTGTCTCTCTCATTTGGTCTTTAATCATATTTAACATGTAACAGATTCTGAGAGACACCCCACTACAAACAAGGCCTTGAACCCAGGCCTGAGAGACATGAAACAGTGGCTGAGCATGAGGTCAATCCACTGAACGCTCCTGTTATGCTCTGTCAGCCTAGTACTGAGCTGTGACTGACAGCTGCGAGTCATGGTGTTTAAATAATGTCATCAATGGAGGTGGAGCCATGCACATTCTGAAAGGCATTGTTTGACATTTCATTTGGTTGGTTACAAAATAAACATGATATGGAAATGTCAGGAACACCCTGGTCACTCTCAAATGCGTTTTCCCCAAAATTAGACAGCCAAGTGAATTATGTTCATAACCATAAAATGATAATAAAATCATGTTTAGTTAGAAACAGAACCCATTTTCCTTCCGTTCCCTAAAGCTACTTTGGAGGTCTTTATCTCGTTTTATGAAACATCTCCTTGCCTGGAACTAAAGGCATCACATATCTGAGCAATCTGTCTGCATCCTGTTTGCTTGATATCGCATTAAGGCAAATCACGAGTTCAGAAAAAACATCATTTACATAAATGGTCATGTCAAATTAAACCAAGTTGAATATTAATAACCAGCATGTTTCACGGGGTGGGGGGGGGGGCTGTAATGTAGGACTGTTAATCATACAGCTGCTGTGAGCATATAAAACTCTTTCTCATGAGGCCCATGCCTCACACACCCACTGAAAAAAGTTTGAAGTTGTTCTAGACCTAGTCTGGAAGCAGAAATTTATGTTACCACAGCCTGTATATACATACAAACACACATATATATTGACATAATTACATTTATATGTGTGTACACCTACATATGTATATCTGCATATTTATTTCAATATCATAAATACCGATTATAATTTGGCAAAACCAGGACTTAAAAAATGGTCTGACATTATTTAACAATTCAAAAAACGGTTTCATTTTCAAAGGCGATGCAATCAGACTCATGGCCAGTGGGTATATCGGTAGCTAAGTCGTCCATTCCAAGCAGCACTTTCATTAATTTATAACAGGGCGAGACAATCCAGCAAGCCCATCAACAATCACCAGTGTAATTACAATTGCGGAAACATGAACGTATATACACATAAGTACAGTTTACAAAACAGCGCCGTCTGTCCCCCGCGAGCCGTGCAGGTCCTCGACGGGTCGGCTGGCATTGCCAAATGATCCTGTTATACCAGCGTCTTGCCAGCAGGTGGCGCGCTCAGACCGCGCCAGTGAAACTAGAAACTTGAGTTGCTGCAAAGGCTCCAGTCCTCCGCCGAACGGTCAGTTAAAGTAGAGGTATAGCAGCCTGATGTCATTCACTCCGCCTTTTTAATGAATATCTGAAACACCAAAAAAGAAAAACATTCATTATATTTTGCAACTTAAGGATGTACCATAGGCCAGTATGTAAATGAGAAGATAATATAACCCACTGTACTCGGAAGGTAGATAAATGAGAATAAATTTGCAATTCAGGCAATTTTTTTCAAATATCTTTTTTCATTGGAGCATCGAATATTTAGCAAATTACCTTGCAGCTAGTCCCCTCTGGGGGGAGTGTAGCAACTGAGCGGAAACAGCAGACAGTAAGCAGTTACGTAACTTCAAGAGGAATAGCATTTAAATAAAGAATAGGGGTGGCGAGCGTGAAATATCCAGGATTAGACTTTAGCACGTACAGTGTCCGTGGCAGAGGCAGTGCTAACTCTCTCTGGCGCTATAGTAACGTGACCCTGCAAACACTACCATGCTTTCAGACTGCCTGGGACCGCACTGAATGTCATTACTGCAGAGAGAGGAGCAGCCTCTCAGTGGGAACTCACTGCACTTTTCACACACGCACACTCACACACAGACACGCACACCGACACACAGACACGCACACTCACACACAGACACACAGACACACACACTCACACACAGACACACAGACACACAGACACGCACACTCACACACAGACACACAGACACACAGACACACACACTGACATGCACACACGTGCACACACTTACCTACGCACATGTCTGTATGCACACTCAAACGCATTTGACATACATGCATTCTCTCACTCACGCACACACACACACACACGCACACATACAGCGCCCTACCTCACTCAGGATGACCCACACGGGCGAGTCTGTCATCACAGAGAGTCTCAGAGCCTCCAGCGGTCCGAAGGTGGGGTCCACCTCCCCCTCTGCGATGCCGTTCTGGAATGTTCCTGCCACACAGACACGCAGCATGAGAGACTGTGCCACACTGAGGCTCACAGCATCTGAGACCGCAGTGAGATCAGGCCACACTGAGACACACAGCATCTGAGACCGCAGTGAGATCAGGCCACACTGAGACTCACAGCATCTGAGACCGCAGTGAGACTGTCACACTGAGACACACAGCATCTGAGACCGCAGTGAGATCAGGCCACACTGAGACACACAGCATCTGAGACCGCAGTGAGATCAGGCCACACTGAGGCTCACAGCATCTGAGACCGCAGTGAGACTGTCACACTGAGACTCACAGCATCTGAGACCGCAGTGAGACCGTCACACTGAGACACACAGCATCTGAGACCGCAGTGAGATCAGGCCACACTGAGACGCACAGCATCTGAGACCGCAGTGAGATCAGGCGACACTGAGACTCACAGCATCTGAGACCGCAGTGAGATCAGGCGACACTGAGACTCACAGCATCTGAGACTGCAGTAAGATCAGGCCACACTGAGACACACAGCATCTGAGACTGCAGTAAGATCAGGCCACACTGAGACTCACAGCATCTGAGACCGCAGTGAGACTGTCACACTGAGACACACAGCATCTGAGACCGCAGTGAGACTGTCACACTGAGATTCACAGCATCTGAGACCGCAGTGAGATCAGGCCACACTGAGACTCACAGCATCTGAGACTGCAGTGAGATCAGGCCACACTGAGACTCACAGCATCTGAGACCGCAGTGAGATCAGGCCACACTGAGACACACAGCATCTGAGACCGCAGTGAGACTGTCACACTGAGACACACAGCATCTGAGACCGCAGTGAGACTGTCACACTGAGACACACAGCATCTGAGACCGCAGTGAGACTGTCACACTGAGACTCACAGCATCTGAGACTGCAGTGAGATCAGGCCACACTGAGACACACAGCATCTGAGACCGCAGTGAGACTGTCACACTGAGACACACAGCATCTGAGACCGCAGTGAGACTGTCACACTGAGACACACAGCATCTGAGACCGCAGTGAGACTGTCACACTGAGACACACAGCATCTGAGACCGCAGTGAGACTGTCACACTGAGACACACAGCATCTGAGACCGCAGTGAGACTGTCACACTGAGACTCACAGCATCTGAGACTGCAGTGAGATCAGGCCACACTGAGACACACAGCATCTGAGACCGCAGTGAGACTGTCACACTGAGACACACAGCATCTGAGACCGCAGTGAGACTGTCACACTGAGACACACAGCATCTGAGACCGCAGTGAGATCAGGCCACACTGAGACACACAGCATCTGAGACCGCAGTGAGACTGTCACACTGAGACTCACAGCAGTGACAGGCAGCATGCCATCGTGGCCACAGAGACATTCCACACAGTTGAGATGGCACAGCAGCAAAGCCTTTGCTATTCTGACACTGGGAAATGGTGAACCCTACATGGGCACTGTTGTTCAGCTACATACACAATATTATTTAACATTTCAAATATCAATTATTCTCGTGGTTTAGATTTCTGCAATATACTGAATAATAATTTGTTCAGATAGGAGAAACAGGTTTTCTGCACAGGTAAAGATATTTTTCCCCTGTTATCGAAGTCTGGATGCGGTAAAAGATGTTCATGTTTACATCTGTGCTGCCCTTAACTGAAACTGCTTTACTCCCAATATCCTATTCAAATTTAGAACTTTATTCAGTAACTTTGCTATTGTTCTCGAATTAATCCACTAAACCATGTGAATAATACTACATTAATCAATAAAATGATAATATTATTAATATTAATAATATGAATATGACTTTTCCCCGCCGGGAGACTCGTGGAACCGTGCACTTTTCAGACCAGCATCTTCAGGGAAGCGGTCGATCCTCATGTCAATCGTTGCTGTGGCAACCTCTCTAATTGAGCGTGGCAGGCGCTGGCTCCAGGAGCCCGGCGGGGGGGGGGCTGAGATTGTGATGTGTGAGCACAGGCCATGTGGGGGGCCCGCACCCACTTTCTCTGCTCCTCGTTAAGCTCGCCCTCAGACACACGCTCACCGATGCGGATGAAGCCATCCTCTGTGCGCTGGTACTTCGGCGTTTTCTCTCGCCCCTCCTTCAGCGCCTCCTTCTCTGATTGGATGTTCTGAGGAGGATGAGAGGGAGACACCCAGAGTGAGTATGAGAACGCATGCACACACACACACACACACACACACACACACATACACGCTGATACACACACACGCACCAGGACGCGCATTCTGCTCTCGGCAGCTGTGGGTCGGTCTTGGAGCTGTTTCTGTACACAGTGCTGAGCAAGCCGACCTTCAGAATAAGAGGCTCTCCTCAGGCTCTCATCAGCCCTTCTCAAAACAGACAGACCTGATCTTTAACGGTGACTTTAAACGCTCACATTCTGCCCTGATCTTTAACGGCGGCTTTAAACGCTCACATCCTGCCCTGATCTTTAACGGCGGCTTTAAACGCTCACATCCTGCCCTGATCTTTAACGGCGGCTTTAAACGCTCACATTCTGCCCTGATCTCCTTTTCATGCTGTCTCTGCAGGACAGCACGCACTCCTCGCTTTTCTCACTTTTCTCGCTTTTCTCGCTTTTCTCGCGTTGGCCTTGCAAGGCTGCAAGTCGTCATCTTCCACCTGGGAACACGTCTCCAAACCTCACCCTCCTCCGAGCAACAGCAGCCACTCAGCCCCAAAAATAAGACCCAAATTACTGTGCAAAAAAGCAGAGCAATTTACCACGTCCCTCTTCCAGCCAATGGCCTCTTCCCAGCCATTAATCTGAGGCCCTAATCTTACAGAAAAAGGAGTCTGTGGCCCTAAATTTTAAATAACCTCCATACAAGGTGAAACACCCTGCGAATGCAAGCCTGCACCCTGGTTAACCCAAGCACCCTCAGCCGCAGTCCCGATCTATCTCTGCATCCGCAGGGATGTCGTGCTGATCAAGCGCCCTAACTGAACTGAGCCTCAGACTGCCTAAACCAAGAGGGCAACAGCGCCCCCAGAGGCCAGAGCTGAAAGTAACTCACATCAAAGGGCAGGACCTCCACCGTGGTGTTGAAAAGTTTGTCGCCTGGGTGTTCGATGTTTCCGCTGCGGAAGAAATACCTGCATGGACAGAGGAAGGAGAGAGAGAGGGAAAGAGGGAGAGAGACGGGGCAGACAGAAAGGAGAGGGAGAGAGACGGGGCAGACAGAGGGAGCATTATTAGTCAGCAGCATTTAGTTGTTGTTCAGACTGTCATTATTGTCATTATCATTACTGATGCCTTCTGTGTAAACGAATTATCATCTGTTATTATGTTATTGTTTGGCAAACATTTTGCTTTAGCTACGTCTGTTTTGGCGGCACTCTGGCCAGGCTGAGTTTACGGGTAAGGGGAGGGAGGAGTCATTACAGTGTGTGCATGCATGAGCTCCAGAGCATGTGTGCGCACACGCCTGTATGTGTACATACATGCATGTGTGTGCATGTGTGCATGCATAAAGGTTTGTGCGTTTTTGCAGGTGCATGTGTGCGTGCATACAGGTGTACGCGTTTTTGCACGTGTGTGTGCGTGTATGTGAGGGAAAAACTCGCCTCTCGATGCGGACAGGGGTGAAGAAGCGGATTCGGATGAAGTCCCCGGCGACCGGAGTGAAGGCCCAGAAGAAGTCCTCTCCCAGGTAGGCTTTCTCCAGAGTGAAGTGCTGGTAGGTCTTCAGACTGGTGGTCACCTCCGCCAGCGGGTTGGCATGACCCTTGTGGAGGGTCTGCTTCCCAAAGTCCTTATCCTGGAACAAACCATTACATAGGGACAGGGGGAGGAGTCAGCAGAGATGCTTCAGTCAGCACTGCATTAATGGGATCAGGACAGGCATGACTAATCCATCCCCCTTTGCCTGAATGATTTGCCTGAAGTCCACCTCTGCTGATAATGCTTGGGACCACCTCCACTGGTGAAATGCGTATCCCATGTGGATACGGGTGCGAGGACCCCCTGGTCCCAGTGGGTGTGTGTATTGGAGGATTGTTAGTGTGGTGAACGTGCAGAGATTTCCACGGTGAGAAGAGACTGATGCACTACTGCTGATTCCAAAAACTGGGCAGCAAAGTAGGAAAATAATTCAAGATGAAATAAATGAACTGAGAAAAGACTTCAGTCACGTCTGATGTCTGTCAGAGGGAGAAGATGAAAGGAGCTTCTCAGATGCCATCGACTCCTTGCTCCAGATGAAGTCATTTGATGATTCTGTGTCTCGATGCGTTATTTAGCGCTCCGTCAGGAGGGTGCTAACACATCTCTGCGGAGGAGAGGAGACCCTCCCACCTTCCTCACCACACAGAGACAGGGTGAGAGGAGCATACAACATTGCCCCCTACTGAACTGATTACCTCCCCACACGCTGCGAGTTCACACACATTGCCAGGCCAGAGCGGCATACAGTTTGATGAGCGTGAGGTCTTTGTGGAGGGTAAAACAGATTCTCCCTATTCACCTCACACCCGGCCCCGATCCGCCATGGTCAGGTCTGAGGTGATGTGGCAGGCTGCTGGCCTCACTGCGCTGATGTGCAATGGAGCCGTTACCTGAATCCTCTGTGATGGAGCCGTTACCTGAATCCTCGGTGATGGAGCCGCTACCTGAATCCTCTGTGATGGAGCCGTTACCTGAATCCTCTGTGATGGAGCCGCTACCTGAATCCTCTGTGATGGAGCCGTTACCTGAATCCTCGGTGATGGAGCCGTTACCTGAATCCTGTATCTCAGTAAGTAATGCCATGCACGGTACACAGACCCAGTCCGCTCTGCGTCTCACCTTCAGTTTCTGGATCTTCCCGGCCAGGGAGGAGTGCGTTCCCACATGCTGGAAGAGCGATGGCTTAAAACGGATCCGCAGGTTTGCCTTCTGTCTGTCACAGTGTTTCTGAGAGCACGGGAGGGAGAAAGGGAAAGAGGGAGGGAGAGAGAGGGACGGGGAGAGAGGGAGAGAGGGAGGGAGGGAGGGAGAGAGAGAGAGAGAGAGGGAGGGAGGGAGAGAGAGAGGGAGGGAGAGTGAGAGAGGGAGGGAGGGAGGGAGGGAGAGAGAGAGAGAGAGAGAGGGAGAAAGGGAAAGAGGGAGGGAGAGAGAGGGACGGGGAGAGAGGGAGAGAGGGAGGGAGAGAGAGAGAGGGAAGGAGGGAGGGAGGGAGGGAGAGAGAGAGAGAGAGAGGGAAGGAGGGAGAGAGAGAGAGAGAGAGGGAGGGAGGGAGGGAGGGAGAGAGAGAGGGAGAGAGAGAGAGGGAGGGAGGGAGAGAGAGAGGGAGAGAGAGGGAGGGAGAGAGAGAGAGGGAGAGAGAGAGGGAGGGAGAGAGAGAGAGGGAGAGAGAGAGGGAGGGAGGGAGGGAGAGAGAGAGAGAGAGAGTGAGTGAGGGAGTGAGAGAGAGGGAGAGAGAGAGGGAGGGAGTGAGGGAGAGAGAGCGAGAGAAAGAGGGAGGGGGAGAGAGAGCGAGAGAGAGAGAGGGAGAGAGAGAGGAAGAGAGGGAGGGTAGAGAGAAAGAGGGAGGGGGAGAGAGAGCGAGAGAGGAGAGAGAGAGAGAGAGAGAGAGGGAGGGGGGGAGGGAGGGAGAGAGAGAGGGAGGGAGAGAACGGTCAAGGACAGACATCTCTGCTGAAGACAGGACCATTCCACAAGTGGTAAGAACTTGGTGAGCTCTATAAGAAACTCTGGAAAACCTTCAACTCTGCAGTTATGGAGAGAGTGACCCCTAACCTGATCCCTGACCCCTGACCCTGTGACCCCTGTACTCACAGCATCCTTCTCTGGGTTGCAGACCTTCACCCACATGATGTGGTCCAGCAGCCAGTCAATGGGTTTGTCCTTGTAGAACATCAGCATGAACTCCACGATCAGAGACAGATCCAGAGACTTGAACATCTTGCCTGCAGGAAACCATGACAACAGGAATGGTAAACTAAACACTGGCCAATGGAAGCCCAGAACTGCAAACGATTGACACGCCCGCTGCAGGATTCAGCCGTTTCAATGATTTTAATGTAAAAGCACAGGTGCGAGACTCCCCCCTCCCGGCTTCTCTGCCCCCTACCTTTTTCATTCATTGTGTCTTTACTTGAGTTACGACTTTCCTTATCTCTTTGCTTGAGTAATGGACACTCTCCTTATGTCTTTATCTATTTAATGGACTCTTTCCTTCTCTACCTGTGTAATGAACTCCCTCCTTGTGTCTTTACTTGTGTAACAGACTCTTTCCTGATCCCTTTACTTGTGTAACAGACTCTTTCCTGATCCCTTTACTTGTGTAACAGACTCATTCTTGATCCCTTTACTTGTGTAACAGACTCATTCCTGATCCCTTTACTTGTGTAACAGACTCTTTCCTGATCCCTTTACTTGTGTAACAGACTCTTTCCTGATCCCTTTACTTGTGTAGCAGACTCTTTCCTATCTCTCTGCTTGCTGCTCCATGTCTCACTTGTTCAGTTTGGTGAGCTTAAGACACAGGTGGCTGATTGGAGGGGCTCGTCCACTGTGTCTCTGACTGGTTAAGCCACCTGTCAATCACTGAAGACACCTCTACCACAGCTTCCGTTAAGGAGACATGTGAGAACACACAAAGACAACATCCAAATTCAAAGGTCGGTTAAATCCTTTCATGGTCATCAGAGAGTAAAAATAAGAGCAAATACGAGGAAAAATACAGGGAACAGATCTTAGCTAAAAACATAACACCTGAGCCCTGAGCCAGGTGCACACCACTGTAACCTCACCTTTAGGAAGACAGTTGAATTACATCTAAAAACTAAACATTTAATGAGCTTAAATGCAACCAGTCTTGACATCTTTTGCTGTTTTGAGTAGAACCCTGGTAATTCTAGCACTCACTTACAACAGAAAGGCATTTTAGCGTTTGGGTCTGTAAGGAAACGGTATTAACTGTAAGTCTCACATAACTCTGTTTCTGTGGCCTCATTTTCTGAAAATGATGAGGAACACTTTTGTAACAAGATATTTTTAGAATTCCTGCCACTTTTGGCACAAATTCTGCCAATTTGGATAAAATTGGATTTACCATAATACACCCAAAACCAGATTCAACTGCCCAATCAACTGCTGACAGAGTGTTAATCAAGACCACATGTGCACATGCCTGTTTTCTCTCTCTCTCTCCCTCCCTCTCTCTCTCTCACACACACACACACACACACACACACACACACACACACACACAGACACACATGCCTGTTTTCTCTCTCTCTCTCCCTCTCTCTCTCTCTCTCACACACACACACACACACACACACACACACACACACACACACATGCCTGTTTTCTCTCTCTCTCTCTCCCTCTCTCTCTCTCTCTCTCTCTCACACACACACACACACACACACACACACACACACACACGCATGCATGCATGTTCACACATACATACAAATGTAAACACATAAACATGCACACACACCACATTACTTACACCAGTGTGAGCTGAGCTGTGAGCTGAGCTGCTGTGAGCTGAGCTGCTGGGAGCTGAGCTGCTGTGAGCTGAGCTGCTGTGAGCTGAGCTGAGCTGCTGTGAGCTGAGCTGAGCTGCTGTGAGCTGGGCTGCTGTGAGCTCAGCTGAGCTGCTGTGAGCTGAGCTTCTGTGAGCTGGGCTGCTGTGAGCTGAGCTGCTGTGAGCTGAGCTGAGCTGCTGTGAGCTGGGCTGCTGTGAGCTGAGCTGAGCTGCTGTGAGCTAGGCTGCTGTGAGCTGAGCTGCTGTGAGCTGAGCTGAGCTGCTGTGAGCTGGGCTGCTGTGAGCTGGGCTGCTGGGAGCTGAGCTGCTGGGAGCTGAGCTGCTGTGAGCTGGGCTGCTGTGAGCTGAGCTGAGCTTCTGTGAGCTAGGCTGCTGTGAGCTGAGCTTCTGTGAGCTGAGCTGCTGTGAGCTGAGCTGCTGTGAGCTGGGCTGCTGTGAGCTGAGCTGCTGGGAGCTGAGCTGGGCTGCTGTGAGCTGAGCTGCTGGGAGCTGAGCTGCTGTGAGCTGAGCTGCTGTGAGCTGAGCTGCTGTGAGCTGAGCTGAGCTGCTGTGAGCTGGGCTGCTGTGAGCTGAGCTGCTGTGAGCTGAGCTGCTGTGAGCTGAGCTGAGCTGCTGTGAGCTGAGCTGAGCTGCTGGGAGCTGGGCTGCTGTGAGCTGAGCTGCTGTGAGCTGAGCTGCTGTGAGCTGAGCTGAGCTGCTGTGAGCTGAGCTGAGCTGCTGTGAGCTGAGCTGCTGGGAGCTGAGCTGCTGTGAGCTGGGCTGCTGGGAGCTGAGCTGCTGGGAGCTGGGCTGGTTCCCACCCAGCAGAAACTGACAGAACCACACACACATCTGCAGCCTAACTCTCTCTCTCACACACACACACACACACACACACATACACACACACATCTGCAGCCTAACTGCTCATTCTAATGCTAATCCACAGTAATTGTTCATTTTCATAATGTGATTATATGTTACAGCAGTTTAATTCTGAACAGAAGATGGTCTTAATTCACATTTAATTCACATTTGAGCAATTTTCTCCCGAGAGTCGTCTCTGCGACCTCGAATGTGTGCTGGGACTTCGGCAGTCTCAGCATGGACTGAAGCATCTTCAGCCAACCCACACACTCACCATGCACACTCTCCATTTCTCTCCCTCTCTCTCCATTTCTTTCCCTCTCTCTCTCTCACTCTCTAATGCAATGAAAAGCCATGTGCAGATGTGAAACCAGACGAATTTCTTTAATTGTGATTGGTCTTGTTCGACACTGCATACCATTAAGAGAGACCTGGAGATTCACAGCACCTGAGGAGGACACTCAGAAGATAGGAAATATGATTTCCTCTCTCACCATCAGAATCCATCTCTGAGATGCACATCTCATCTGTGTGGGGCCTCTGCTAATTATTTTAATTGGCAATTAAGAAAAAAAGTTGCACAATGCACAATTCACATCTCAGGCTGGGCTGTCAACAACCCCCAGTTAATGATCCGAACACCGGATAACTGGTCGGTGTGATAGCTAATGCGCTATGAGCACACATTCTGCAAGGGACTGAGGGTTAAATGTGTCTGTGTTTTGATTCCTTTTTGGCAGTAATTATCTGCCAGGATTCTCAGGGTTTCTCACTCCTCGTCTGATAGTGTTGGTGCTGCAGCTGCTGCTGTCTTTTGGCTGCAATGATGGCAGAGCTGTGATTTCAGAGAGCAAATCCAATTAGCAGCCTTTTCTGCGTGTGCTGGTATGAGGAGACTGGGAGAGGGAGGACGATCCCCCCTTTCTCTTATAGTTAATATTCCCCCTCATTTTAGTGTCCCCTAAAGGGGTGGGGGGGATTCCTGTATCTGGGGTTATTAAGCATTTCCAATTAATCACATAATGAGGACAAACCTGTGTCTATATTGCCAGCTACAATCTGTACATACTGTACTAAGACGCAGGGGAGAGGAAGGGAGGGCACACGGTGGCACCAGCACATCAGCAGAATGAAGATGAAATAGTGCGTGACAGTGTGCACCAGAGAGAGTGTGTGACAGTGTGCACCAGAGAGAGTGTGTGTCTGTGTGTGTGTACCAGAGAGAGTGTGACAGTGTGCACCAGAGAGAGTGTGTGTCTGTGTGTGTGTACCAGAGAGAGTGTGACAGTGTGCACCAGAGAGAGTGTGTGTCTGTGTGTGTGTACCAGAGAGAGTGTGTGTCTGTGTGTGTGTACCAGAGAGAGTGTGACAGTGTGCACCAGAGAGAGTGTGTGTCTGTGTGTGTGTACCAGAGAGAGTGTGTGTCTGTGTGTGTGTACCAGAGAGAGTGTGTGTCTGTGTGTGTGTACCAGAGAGAGTGTGTGTCTGTGTGTGTGTACCAGAGAGAGTGTGTGTCTGTGTGTGTGCACCAGAGAGAGTGTGTGTGTGTGTGTGTGTACCAGAGAGAGTGTGTGTCTGTGTGTGTGTACCAGAGAGAGTGTGTGTCTGTGTGTGTGTACCAGAGAGAGTGTGTGTCTGTGTGTGTGTACCAGAGAGAGTGTGTGTCTGTGTGTGTGCACCAGAGAGAGTGTGTGTCTGTGTGTGTGCACCAGAGAGAGTGTGTGTCTGTGTGTGTGTACCAGAGAGAGTGTGTGTCTGTGTGTGTGTACCAGAGAGAGTGTGACAGTGTGCACCAAGGAGAGTGTGTGTGTGTATGTGTGTGTTTGTGTGTGTGTGTTTGTGTGTGTGTGTTTGTATGTGTGTGTGTTTGTGTGTGTGTGTTTATGTGTGTGTGTTTATGTGTGTGTGTGTGTGTGTTTATGTGTTTATGTGTGTGTGTGTGAGTGTATGTGTGTTTATGTGTGTGTGTGTGTGTGAGTGTATGTGTTTGTATGTGTGTGTGTGTTTATGTGTTTATGTGTGTGTGTGTGTGTGTGTGTGTGAGTGTGTGTGTGTGTGTGTGTGTGTGAGTGTGTGTGTGTGTGTGTGAGTGTGTGTGTGTGTGAGTGTGTGTGAGTGTGTGTGTGTGTGAGTGTGTGTGTGTGTGTGAGTGTGTGTGTGTGTGTGTGAGTGTGTGTGTGTGTGAGTGTGTGTGTGTGTTTGTGTTTGTGTGTGTGTGTTTGCAGTGTGTGCCGATTAGCCTCCCTCCCATTACACTGTGGCTGGAATAAATGCAGCAATGTTTTTACATTTTATTGGCTCTTATTCATCTTTTTATTTGTTTGAATTTTAATTTGTCTTTATTTTCTTCTCATTATATCATATATCTGTTCTTTCCACATGCCTCATTTTGTGCATTGAGCTTGTTTTGTCACTTTTTCCTGATCTGTGAAGCACTTTGCACTGCCAGCTTGTATGAAAAGCACTGTGTAAGTAAAGATGATTATTATTACAACTGTAATTTGCCAGTCTCAGAGAGCCCACCCCTCTACAGAGCACCGTCCAATCAGATGCACCCCAGCACTGATGTCACACCTCCACCTACATCATTCACCACCAGGGGGTGTGTCTCTCCACAGTTATAAAACTCTAACAACAACAAAGCAATAACAGGCAGCCTGACCCAAGCAGGGCACCCGACACCCGATGCCCCACCCCCAGCTCCTACACCTGCCCCACCAGAGCTGTCACTCAGAGCAAGTAACTAACAATATTAGCTCATTTAACCAACAGGTTGACTATGTGAAACTGCATCCCTCTTCACACAACACTGCATAGCTGGCCCGAGCACAGCTGTTTTCAGGTCTCTGAATCAGAAATCCCCTGGTAGGATGACTGGTCACTGTTCCCAGGACAGCGGCCAGCATCCTGCACTGCAGTGTGACTGACTGCAGGCCAGCAGAGGGCAAAGGCCCCCTCACTATAAAAGCCTGACGCACACAGAGAGGAAGAAAAGCCAAGGCACACTCTCTTCTCTCTCTCTGTGCTCAGCTGATGCCTTCATTCACAGACGCTTCCAGATGGATGCTTTCTGAAGGTCCAGCACGCGCACGCGCACGTGTGTGTGTGTGTGTGTGTATACATGCTCGTGAGAGTGTGTGTGTGTGTGTGTGTGTGTGTGTGTGTGTGTGTACATGCGCATGAGTGTGTGTGCGTGTGTGTATACATGCTCGTGAGAGTGTGTGTGTGTGTGTGTGTGTGTATACATGCTCGTGAGAGTGTGTGTGTGTGTGTGTACATGCGCATGAGTGTGTGTGTGTGTGTGTGTATACATGCTCGTGAGTGTGTGTGTGTGTGTGTATACATGCGCGTGAGAGTGTGTGTGTGTGTGTGTATACATGCGCGTGAGAGTGTGTGTGTGTGTATACATGCTCGTGAGTGTGTGTGTGTGTGTGTGTATACATGCGCATGAGAGTGTGTGTGTGTGTATACATGCGCGTGAGAGTGTGTGTGTGTGTGTGTATACATGCGCGTGAGAGTGTGTGTGTGTGTGTGTGTGTGTGTGTGTGTGTATACATGCGCGTGAGTGTGTGTGTGTGTGTGTGTGTGTGTACATGCGCATGAGTGTGTGTGTGTGTATACATGCGCATGAGAGTGTGTTTGTGTGTGTGTGTGTACATGCGCGTGAGAGTGTGTGTGTGTGTGTGTGTGTGTATACATGCGCATGAGAGTGTGTGTGTGTGTGTGTGTGTGTATACATGCACGTGAGAGTGTGTGTGTGTGTATGTGTGTGTGTGTATATGCGCGTGAGTGTGTGTGTG
This sequence comes from Megalops cyprinoides, assembly GCF_013368585.1. Lineage (NCBI taxonomy): Eukaryota > Metazoa > Chordata > Actinopteri > Elopiformes > Megalopidae > Megalops > Megalops cyprinoides. Next base: position 32,910,060 of record NC_050598.1, on the reverse strand, counting down.
TGTGTGTGTATACATGCGCGTGAGAGTGTGTGTGTGTGTGTGTATACATGCGCGTGAGAGTGTGTGTATGTGTGTGTATACATGCGCGTGAGAGTGTGTGTGTGTGTGTGTGTGTGTGTGTGTGTATACATGTGCGTGAGAGTGTGTGTGTGTGTGTGTATACATGCGCGTGAGAGTGTGTGTTGGCGGATGTTAGTGTTGATGTGCTCAGTGTCAGCATGTGTAGTGTTGATGTGCTCAGTGTCAGCATGTGTAGTGTTGCATTTCTGTGTTCAGTGTTTTGTGTTCTCTGTTCAGTGTTCATTTTACAAGCTGTTTACTTCTGTATTAAAACCTTAAAATTCGGTGCTTATTTTACACGTTCTTTATTTCAGCATCTGAACTGCACTCAGAACTGGCCGTCTCCTGAGTGAGGAGAGGGTGATACAGGCTGCAGAGATCTGCGGTCTCCTAAGGAGAGCACGCAGAGTAATTACTGACCGAGTTCACATGTTCAGCGCTGGGCTTCACGTGTGGAAGAGCTGGGCCTTGTTCCCTCTCAGGGACACGCGCTCCTTCCAACAAAAAAACATTTTTCTTTCCATACAAGACAGATCCATTCCGCCCCCCCCCCTCGTCATCTGAAACTAATTTCATCATGGCCCCGTGCCCCAGGCCTGGGGGGGGAAGCTGCCGCTGCCCGCTGTTTACCAATCAGAACAGAATCACAAGACCTCCGGCCCGAGAGGAGAGGTCAGGGGTCGAGTTCCAAAACAGTCAGAGTCTCAGAATAGTGAGGAGCCACTGTCACGCCAATTTAAAAAAGAGAGCATGGACTGGAAAAGGAACACATGACTGGAAAACAAAGCGTGACAAACTTGGCAGCGTCCCTGTGCTCCAATCCTGGCACTGAGGGGATGTCAGAGGAAGTTTAACAGCTGATTCCATCATTTTTACAGACACACTGTCCAGAGTGCAGCATCCTCTTAATCAGGGCTGGCCGTGCTGCTGGCTGCTGTCCCCGTCTCTCTGATCTCAGATCAGTGGCTCTGATGGCTGAGAGTGACGGGCTGAAGGGCAAGTGAGAGGGAGAGGTTGCTTTGGCGATGGAGGAGGGGCCCGTCATGGGATGGTCAGTGCGAGGGCGTTGGGGTCAGCTTGATTTGGGGGGACGCCCAGCTGGCCTGCAGAACCAGTCTGCTTCTGGGTCAGAGCTCTGGATGAACACAGGCCTTCCACCACGTGTCCACAATAAACATGACCCCAGTGTGTTATTGTACTCCACTCGCTACACGAATGCCAGCTCACCCCAACCCCCTCTCCTCTGACTCACACCCCAACCCCAACCTCTCCTCCAGCTCACACCCCAACCCCAACCTCTCCTGACTCACACCCCAACCCAACCTCTCCTGACTCACACCCCAACCCAACCTCTCCTGACTCACACCCCAACCCTAACCTCTCCTGACTCACACCCCAACCCCAACCTCTCCTCCAGCTCACACCCCAACCCCAACCTCTCCTCCAGCTCACACCCCAACCCCAACCTCTCCTCCAGCTCACACCCCAACCCAACCTCTCCTCCAGCTCACACCCCAACCTCTCCTCCAACTCACACCCCAACCTCTCCTCCAGCTCACACCCCAACCTGACCTCTCCTCTGACTCACAAGCCATCCTCAGTGTCTTCAACCAATTCCATCTGAAGGCGTTCATAAACACACTGCAGATCAGGGCTCGGTTTGTGTGTGAGAAGAATCAATCAGGTTACACCCCCAGTCCATACGGTGACCTCTGATCCCTGCTGGTTTAGGACAGACATTGCTGGACCTGACCCTCAGCACCCAGCCCCCTCCCACACCCAGTCCACGACCCTCTACAGCAGAGCGCCCAAGCCTCTGGGATCCTGTAACCACTACTCTGGGATGGCTGTGGTTTAGCTCACCGATGAAGCTCACCGCTGACACACCGATACACTGCTGCTATACTCTTCAAACTGCAGCTGCTGCGGTTTAACTCACCGATGAAGCCCAGCTGGGAAAACTCCAGGATCATCCAGTCCTCGGATGGCTGCTGCAGGGCGAAGTTCTTCATGGTGGTGAAGTAGTTTGGCCGTGCCACAATATCATCCTCCAGCTGTCAGGGACAGAGAGATATTATAAACTCAGTTATTTAAAACAACTTTCATCCCCCGTTTTGGAAAAGTTTTGCCGTACACGCTCATTCTACAAACTTCCTGAAAGTGCTTATGGGGAAAAAAACACGATAACTAATTAAACGCATGCAGGCTATAAGCGCAGCGTTGACAACAAAACAACAGATCTCTTCCCCCAGGGGGTGCTCAACACCGTTCACTTTATATTCCCACTTCTGTAAGGTGAGGAAACGGAGTTCCTGGCCTGTGCAGACGACCCGGTTCTGCTGCTGCCCACAGTACGGGGGGGGGGGGGGGGGGGGGGGGGGGGTGGGGGGGGGTGGGGTCTGCAGAAGCAGCGCTGTCTGACCTGGGCCCTGGCACTATGCACGAAAAAGACAAAAACAATGAGTTTCCAAAAGGAATCCAGATCTCAGGCGAACAGAACGCTTCACATCAGGGGCAAAACACATGGAACACTGCACACGGTGTAATTATTCAAGCCTGAAAATAAGTTCTTCTGGAAATTTCAAGCTGGCAGTGAATGAACTCAGAATGAACTGAACTGAAAGCAGACAGAGCATTCTGAAGGGCATTCTCTCTGCCATGAAGAGAGAAATCATCAGAATTTTGTTGAAATGGCTTGAATCTGTAATTAAACTGACTGCCCAGTATGGCAGGGAAATGCGGGGTCTGCTGTATCCTTCTGAATGCACCAAACACTCCACTGAAGTCTGCATGCGCACTTCTGAAATAACATCTCAAACACACAGTGGAAAAATACAAACAGCACAAGCAGGCCGGTAACCATTTTTAATTACACACTGGAAACATCTAAAGAAAAGCAACCCCCACTCACACCATTACAGAGCCCTGCAACACCTGGAGCAAAGCCGAAAACGGAGCACCCTCACCCAGCCGAGGCTCAGCTTACTCCTCTCCAAACTCACAGTCCATCAGAATAAACCAAACTATAACACGGAAAAAGAAAAATGCTGCAGCGTCTGAGAAAGACATTGTGGAAGGTTACTTAACCATGGTGAAGGACAAAGAATGAATAAAACCTTGACAAAGTGCAGACTCAGTGAGAAAAGCCAGCGGAGGAAGGCTGAGACAGAAGACTACATGTCTGGCTGAAGAGGGCCAGCTGTTCTCACTCTGCCAATGCAAGGCGATGGAGGCAGAAATGCATCTTCTCAAATCTGACAAATACAAAATCCAAATGTGTTGGATTTCAATACACTCTAAATATGCCCCACAATCACTCCTGTCCCTGACCGAGAGGAGAGAGAAGGCTGCATACTGGAGATGCATGGCCATAAACATAAGTTATATTTTGTATGTATATGCCAGCATATGCAGCTATGTCAATTATTGATTTACTATTATAGTAAAAATTAGAAATGCAGATTTGTTTGTTATTCACCATTACCATTCATTACCAATGGTACTTTAATGTTATCATTTATGTACAATACTTTGGCAAGACAAACACTGATTTTGTTAAAGTTGAAGCAGACATAACCTATTAAAGCAAACTATGCTTTACTGTTCTGAGTGAGAGTGAGAGAGAGAAGGAGAGAGACTCAGTAACATTTAGAAAACTCAGTTACCTGAACAAATCAGTTTATAACTGTGCTTTAATGTCATTATATTTGCTTTCTTGTTATTTTACATCACAGAATTCATAATCGTCAGAAATGTAATACAACTGACATTCTGGGTAATACATATTTATTCAGTGGTATTCTCTCATTATGTCTATTAACTGGAATTTCATTTCAAATAATGTGGTCCTCGCATTCAATTCCCATTACTTTTTCCACTGTATCATTGTATCATCCTGCAACAGTTATTTTATTTTGTCATTATTGTCACTTTATCATCTCTTATTTTTTCGTGACCAATTTACCTTTTAATATTTTAATATTAAAATAATATCTTCTGAGTGTTGCTCACTGCCACACTCACAGCCACATTGTTGTCACGGGAACCACAGTGTGTAAACCCTGATTGGCTACACTGATGGCTGATTGACCGACCAATCGATCGACGGGAACGGAAAAATGTGCTGCTCCTCTCTCTGTGAGCTGTGAGCTCTGCACTGTGAGCTGTGAGCTCTGCACTGTGAGCTGTGAGCTCTGCACTGTGAGCAGAGAGACTCTGCTGCTCTCTCTGTGAGCTGTGAGCTCTGCACTGTGAGCAGAGAGACTCTGCTGATCTCTCTGTGAGCTGTGAGCTCTGCACTGTGAGCTGTGAGCTCTGCACTGTGAGCTGTGAGCTCTGCACTGTGAGCTGTGAGCTCTGCACTGTGAGCAGAGACTCTGCTGCTCTCTCTGTGAGCTGTGAGCTCTGCACTGTGAGCAGAGAGACTGCTCCTCTCTCTGTGAGTTCTGCACTGTGAGCAGAGAGACTCTGCTCCTCTCTCTGTGAGCTCTGCACTGTGAGCAGAGAGACTCTGCTGATCTCTCTGTGAGCTGTGAGCTCTGCACTGTGAGCAGAGAGACTGCTCCTCTCTCTGTGAGTTCTGCACTGTGAGCAGAGAGACTCTGCTCCTCTCTCTGTGAGCTCTGCACTGTGAGCAGAGAGACTCTGCTGCTCTCTCTGTGAGCTGTGAGCTCTGCACTGTGAGCAGAGAGACTCTGCTGTACCTCTCTTCAGGTCACACAGCTCAGCAATCGGCTCTGTTTGATGTGGCTGGAGGCTTTCCAGCCTCTAATTAGGCTAATGAGTTTCATGCTCATTTGTGTTTGATACCTCGTTTGGGGGTCGCCTGACTCCTTTGTAGGACTCTGGGAGAAGGCTGAGAGATGGGAGTCAGCCAGAAAGAGAGCCGCACCCCCTCGCTCCACCCCCGCTGCAGGATTGGCTGGACTCAGAGGCCCCGCCCCATTGTTGTAAGAGTATAAAGCCTCACCTCAAAACAGTAATGATGTCACCTGTTTCATCTCTGTTTTCACTGAGTGAGACAAGGCTTCGCGACAATTCATTATTTTGGCAAAATTCATGCTCATAAAATGAAGAAAATCCTCAGCTACACTTTGGACTGAATCTCGACCTCCACCGTCATACTGACGAGCGCTGAAGGCAGCAGCTGTTTGCTCATTATGGTTTCTCTGTTGGTTCTTTTTTCCTCCAGCCAGCTTCCTTTCCTTTCTGTTTCTGTGTGTGTGAGCATGCGTGTGAGTATGTGTGAGTACGTGAGTATGTGTGTGTGTGTGTGTGAGCATGCGTGTGAGTGTGTGTGAGTACGTGAGTTTGTGTGTGTGTGTGAGCATGCGTGTGAGTGTGTGTGAGTACGTGAGTATGTGTGTGTGTGTGAGCATGCGTGTGAGTGTGTGTGAGTACGTGAGTTTGTGTGTGTGTGTGAGCATGCGTGTGAGTGTGTGTGAGTACGTGAGTTTGTGTGTGTGTGTGAGCATGCGTGTGAGTGTGTGTGAGTACGTGAGTATGTGTGTGTGTGAGCATGCGTGTGAGTGTGCAGGTGTGTGTGTGAGCATGCGTGTGAGTGTGCAGGTGTGTGTGTGAGTGTGCAGGTGTGTGTGTGAGTGTGTGTGTGTGTGTGTGTGTGTGTGAGTGTGCAGGTGTGCGTGTGAGTGTGCAGGTGTGCGTGTGAGTGTGCAGGTGTGTGTGTGAGTGTGTGTGTGTGGGTGGTTGTGGGTGTGTGTGTGTGTGTGAGTGTGTGTGTGAATGTGTGTGTGTGTGTGTGTGTGTGTGTGTGTGAATGTGTGTGGGTGTGTGTGTGTGAGTGTGTGTGTGAGTGTGTGTGTGAGAACAGGAGATGGAACAGCCACTGCACAGATGATCCACACAGTGAGCTGCCAGACTCAGACTGCAGCCGCTGATCCTGCGCTCAGTGCTCCATGGCTGCTCCTTCAGCTGCTTCCGGGAGACAAGGTCACAGCAGAGCACTGTGTGTGCTCCCCAAAAACACAACCCCGAACGTCCAGATCCACCATCACCCCAACACCACTGTGTGTGCTCCCCAAAAACACAACCCCGAACGTCCAGATCCACCATCACCCCAACACCACTGTGTGTGCTCCCCAAAAACACAACCCCGAACGTCCAGATCCACCATCACCCCAACACCACTGTGTGTGCTCCCCAAAAACACAACCCCGAACGTCCAGATCCACCATCACCCCAACACCACTGTGTGTGCTCCCCAAAAACACAACCCCGAACGTCCAGATCCACCATCACCCCAACACCATGTGCTCTCACGTGGAGAGACCCAGACAGGCCGAGGCTCTGCCCCCATCAGAATGCCTTTCATATATAATATCTACCTCACACCGTATGGGACACCTTTAACCTCGTCACACCCACGCATTTCACAATATTTCTAATGTAATTTTAACGCAATTCTCTAAGTGTCAACAACTTTTTTCTTGTCTTTTGTGAGATCAATTAAGCTTGTTAAGATATTTTACTTTTATTTTATATTACATTCATTTAGCAAATTCTCTTATCCAGCGCAATTTCCAGCACAAAAGAACAGAAGTGTATCCATCCAAGTTAACTGAGCAACAGTGTCAGACCAGGCTAACAACACTGCCAGACCAGTGAGTGTGAGCACAACACTATTCATGCCCTACCACAAGTTATCTTGTGCAACCTGACTAGACAGTCTAGAAACTAAGGGAAGCCAAGTACACACACTACCATACATCACAGTCACTGGATCACAGAACCCAGAAAGAATATTTTATGTGTAGCATTGCAAACAGCAAGTAATAAAAGTAATATGAGCAGCAGGGATGGGACAGTCAGTCGCCCAAGGTTGCAGAGCGTGGTGATCATGGAGGTACATACAGCTTGAAGAGTGACTATAGGTAAGAGGAAGCTGTCCCGGTCACTGTCCTGTATGTCAGCACCGAGGGTTTGAACTTGATGATAATGAAAACAGGAAGCCAGTGAAAAGGGGAGGGGGGTGTGACTTGACTATGTTTAGGGAGCTAAACACAGCTGCATTCTGGATTAGTTTCAGGGGTTTGATGATACAGACAGGAAGACAAGCAAAGAGGGAGCGGTGGGAGTCCATTGGAAGTTTAAATGGGATCACAGAAAGATTCATTTATTTTTGACTGACATTTGCATGACAAAGCAAATGCTGTCCCCAGAGAGAGCAAACATGAGCATGTGTGGAAACACCAACGCTGCCCCCTGTGGCAGGCTGTGAAAGTACACCTGCTGTGCCCCAGTACCGAGCTGGACAGGCTCACCTGCACGTAGTAAGTTCCCTTGGACTGTGCGTACATCATCAGGAAACAGTAGTCCAAGTTCTGCTTCGTGCGCCACCTGGGAAGAAGAGAAAGGACATGTTTCAGGAGAGACGTGAAAGCGTGCGCATGCGTGTGTGTGTGTGTGTGCGCGCGTGTGTGTGTGTGTGTGTGTGCGCCCGTGTGAATGTGTGTGCATGTGTGTGTGTGCGTGCATGCGTGCGTGCGTGCGCGTGCGTGCATGTGCGTTTATGTGTGTCCGCTTCACTAACAATCCTAAACATGATCTGCTTCCCTCTCCTGAATAATCACAGCCGCAATCGTGTGCCAATAGCAAGCTGATGCGCTGTCAGGGAGACATCGGGTTACCCTCAAGCTGATGTGCTGGGTTTACCCTCGATTTACCCATCTGTGAGGCAGCAGTGAAGTCTCACGCTCCACTTTCACCATGAAACACCCCCCCCCCGGAAACCACACCTACTCCTCACACCCAGCTGAAACACAGAGAAGCCCCCCCCCCCCGGAAACCACACCTACTCCTCACACCCAGCGCATTCTGCCAGACTCCACTGCCAGTCTCAAAGCTCTGTGACAGGCTCGGGGGTTTGAACTGAGGGGCGATTCATCACTGAAAGGTTTCTGAGGGGAAGAAGCGTGCGGTGAACTCCAATCGCGCAGAGAGACAGAGAGGAGAAAGATGATGGAAATAATGACCCCTGCCGAAGCGCCATCTCTCTCACACACTCCTGCTGGGCCAGGCTGCTGCCCTGGCCTGCCTCACACACAGCCACATCCTGTTCTCCCTGCGTGCGTGCATGTGCGAGTGTGTGTGTGTGTGTGTGTGTGTGTGTGTGTGTGTGTGTGCGTGTGAGGGAGAGAGAGAAAGAGAGAGAGGGAGAGTGTGTTGTGTGAATGTGTATGTGAGAGAGATAGAAAGAGAGAGGGAGAGTGAGTGTGTGTGTGTGTGTGTGTGTGTGTGTGTGTGTGTGTGTGTGTGTGTGTGAGAGAGGGAGAGTGAGTGTGTGTGTGTGTGTGTGTGTGTGTGTGTGTGTGTGTGTGTGTGAGAGAGAGAGAGTGTGCGAGACAGACAAGGCGGCACATACACTGAAGGGGTTAAATGCAGTCAGCTCGGTGAAGCTGAGGGAGTTCATTTTGGTTTGTTTACAGAAAGC
>NC_050598.1:32806551-32899051 GCF_013368585.1 Megalops cyprinoides | reverse complement strand
CGTGCATGCACACACATACACACATGCACACGCGCATGCACATCTGCTGGCTAATTGGAGCATACAGAAAGAGATATACAGTGGATGAACCCTTATGAGACAGAAGCTCAGATCAGGTACAGACAGAGATGGCTGCAGACTGCAGAGAGAGACGCATACAGACTGCAGACTGCAGAGAGAGACGCATACAGACTGCAGACTGCAGACAGAGACGCATACAGACTGCAGACAGAGACGCATACAGACTGCAGACTGCAGACAGAGACGCATACAGACTGCAGACAGAGACGCATACAGACTGCAGACTGCAGACAGAGACGCATACAGACTGCAGACTGCAGAGAGAGACGCATACAGACTGCAGACAGAGACGCATACAGACTGCAGACTGCAGACAGAGACGCATACAGACTGCAGACAGAGACGCATACAGACTGCAGTCTGCAGAGAGAGACGCATACAGACTGCAGACTGCAGACAGAGACGCATACAGACTGCAGACAGAGACGCATACAGACTGCAGACTGCAGAGAGAGACGCATACAGACTGCAGACAGAGACGCATACAGACTGCAGACTGCAGAGAGAGACGCATACAGACTGCAGAGAGAGACGCATACAGACTGCAGACAGAGATGCATACAGACTGCAGACTGCAGAGAGAGACGCATACAGACTGCAGACTGCAGACAGAGACGCATACAGACTGCAGACAGAGACGCATACAGACTGCAGACTGCAGAGAGAGACGCATACAGACTGCAGACTGCAGAGAGAGACGCATACAGACTGCAGACAGAGATGCATACAAACTGCAGACAGAGACGCATACAGACTGCAGACGCATACAGACTGCAGACTGCAGACAGAGACGCAGACAGAGACGCATACAGACTGCAGACTGCAGAGAGAGACGCATACAGACTGCAGACAGAGACACATACAGACTGCAGTCTGCAGACAGAGTGGCCAGACTGGCCGAGGACACCCCCTCGTTTGGGAGGGGGGGCAGGGAATGACGGAGAGCAGCATGTGAGGGCTGAGTAAACATGTCTGCCTGCGGCCATCAATCTGCGGCCATCGATCCACGCCTTGATTTACCTGCTCAAAGGAGGACGCGGCTTTTTATCTCAATAGACTTCCTCTCAACACACCATTCATCTTCAGCGGCAGGTCACTGTGTCACTCATTACTCCCAAACGACACACACTGCCGATACTCAGTGTGTCAAACTACCCAGAGTTTACAGCCTTACTGCTAAAATTTAAATTCTTCATGCTGAATATTCCAGTAACAGAACAGGTAAAAATCCTGATAAGGAGTTCACTGAAACTTAAATGACATTTCTGAAACATAAAGTCCCAAAACTGCTTGTCTTGTCTATAACCAGCCAAAATACCGACCTGTCATACCTCTCCTCAGAGACTGAACCCTCTTACCTTCAATCCATTATCAAACCACATTCTGCTGCCAGACCACTCCGCTCTGCAACCTCTGCTCACCTTTACATCCCTCTCTGAAAGCATCCATCTTATTGCTCACATCTGTTCTCTAGTCTGGTGAGCGCTCACAGCCTACCTGATCTGCACCTTTCTCCAAACCAACACTCACTCAGGCCTGAGACCACACTAAAAACAGGGCTAATGCTTGTGTCTGAAGTTTCTGTGTCAGAAAGTTTTCTATATTTAGAGGTTCCAGAGCTCTCCAGCACCCAAACCGTGGAGAGGGAACAGCGGCTCTTTAATGAGGTGCAGGAAGGCCCCCGGCACACGGCAGCGTGGGGGTAATTAAGAGGCACCGCGGCCCAAGCTGGGGGGGGGTCCGCCGACAGCCTAGCTCACTTCCCGCCTGCGATCAGGACTGTCTGCCCCACCCCCACAGGACGTGGAAGCTTCAGCCTTGAATGACCCTCAGAGATTTCATCTTTAATATTTAATAAGTCATGGTTTAATAAGCGTGCAGAAAGAGTGGTGTAATCCATTATCTCCCATGAAGGACGCCCCTGGGGGTCTGATTAGAGATGGCACACCCCATGTGACACAGAACTACAAAAACAAAGACCCTTTTTCTCTTCTCAGTGGCCTGGCCTGTCCTCATGTGACCGTACCTCAGTGTGACCATGTGACTGTATCTGTGTGTAGCCATGTGACCGGATCTCAGTGTGACCATACCTCAGTGTGACCGGATCTCAGTGTGACTGTACCAGAGAAAGGTTGTGTGAACAGCTATTGCAGTTACAGTCACTGAAGTTGCAGTGGGACAAAGTGGCCGTTCAGTCAGAACTCAGTGAGAGAGAACTCAACAATGTTTTTCAAAATCAACGTGGTTCTCTCACTGTGTGTGTGGGGCTCAAACCTGTTCCTCTGACCAATGTGAGCATGGGACCACGGTCTACCTGACCACTCACACACAGGTGCACGCAAGAGTCCTCACCTCACCCTCTCCTTTGGGTCGCCAAACGACTCCTTCAGACGTGAGAAATCTGGGTAGAAGTGCACAGAGGGAGAGATGATCTCCAGGAGCCCAGACTGGATCTCTGCTGGGAATCTAAGGGGGGGGGGAGAGAGAGACAGGAAAGAATCACTACTAAATCACTACAGCAATATGTCACTACCTGCCATAATCTGAGGCATTTTTGACCCGTAAAACACCTGTTTAAAACACCAAAAGTTATAAATTCTATAGTGTATGAAACAATGTCATTGTACAGAATTACAGACTCAGGGAAAGCATTTTTCTCAGTGGGTTGTGCGTGAGAGATTCTGTGAATGATGTGAGCTGCCAATAATCTTGTCTGATTAGCCATCGCCCTGCTGTATACTACAACTTGTCTGTGTGTGTGTCTGTGCGTGTTTGAGTGTGTGTGTGTGAGTGAGTGTGTGAGTGAGTGCATGTGTGTGTGTGTGTGTGCGTGTGAGTGTGTGTGCGTGTGAGTGTGTGTGTGTGTGTGTGTGTGTGTGTGCGTGAGTGAGTGCGTGTGTGTGTGTGTGAGTGTGTGTGTGTGTCTCTGTGCGTGCGCAGACAGCGTTGGCCACTGTGTTATGTGTTAAGATCATTTTACATATCTCGACAGTAATCACATATTCAAAAATGAGTTTTACTACACTGACGAGACAGAAACTGACGAAAAAAACACTGAGATATCAAACAAGAAAAGTACAAGAAGGCAAAGCCTAAGAACTGAGCTACAGCAGTCTGCACCATGGCCCAGCACACAAAACACACCCGCAAACGAGCTGCCTCCTCCCCTGCGCCCTGAGTTTCAGCGGCTGGGCTACAGTATTACAGCACTGTGTGCATATGACTAATACTAACCTCCCACCTGCAAAATAACACTGATCCATTCATTATTCTCTCCGTTTCAATGCACCCACTCACATAATTACTTTTGCTGTGCAACATACTGTATGTACACTTTTAATTTAGAGCCTTTGAAGTATAAGAGATTATTTTTAAAATATCGCTGATTGTTATTGTTAAAGCTTTGGTAAGACACTGTAATGAGGTTAAAGTATCTGAGACTGATGATCTGAAAGTGAGGGAGGGCAGTGGAGGGGGTGAGATGTTTTCTAAAGACAGGCGCGTCTGGTGGTTTTACAGTTGGGACAGAGACTGCGAGGCATTTCGGGGAAAGGGGATGTGGGCATGCCCTCATCCAGCGCACACACACACACACGCGCACACGCATGCATACACACGCGCACACACACACGCGCACACACACACGTGCGCACACGCTCACACACGCTCACACACGCTCACACACGCTCACACACGCTCACACACGCTCACACACGCTCACACACGCTCACACACGCACACACACGCACACACACGCACACACACGCACACACAGAGCTAAAATACAGAGGGGGTGCACTGCCAGGGAAACAGGCCACTGATTTAACAGGAACTGACAGAGCAGTTAATCCCTGTGCCGTGCTGAAGAAGCAAATATACACATATACATGGACACACGCGCACACACACACGCACGCACACACGTGCACACGCGCACACACACGAACACACACATGCGCACACGCACACACGTGCACACACACACCCACATACACTCACACACACACTCACAAATACGCAGAAACACACAAACACCATCATCCAACACACCAGCATGCACACAGCCTGGCACACACACATGCGCACTCATGCACCCACAGACAGCCACACACAGGCACTTCCAGATGACTGCAGGTCTTTACTGATGACAGAAATCATCACAGAGGCGAGCCAGAGAGACTCCACTGACACTCTTACCCACTGACACCAGCAAGGACTGACACTGTTACCCACTGACTCTGTTACCCACTGACACCTGCAAGGACTGACACTCTTACCCACTGACACCAGTAAGGACTGACACTGTTACCCACTGACTCTGTTACCCACTGACACCTGCAAGGACTGACACTCTTACCCACTGACACCAGTAAGGACTGACACTCTTACCCACTGACACCAGTACCCACTGACACCAGCTCCAAGTGAAGCAAGTATCAGCAGAAACCAGTAGCCACTGAGTGTTTTGGCCGAGCTGCACAGTACAATACAGCCTTAGCAAAATGTCTTTTTTTCCAAATTTGACGAGAGGCTTTGCTAGTTTGAAAGCACTTAATAAGGACCCGGTCAACAGTGCTCTCTTGCATCCATCAGAGTGATGCCTGGAGCTACTGCAGGAAGACTGAGATCCTCACAGTTAATAAATCCCCACAGCAAACAAGGCGTGCATTCCGCCGACTGTGTGAAGAAACCGGGGAACACAGAGCACAGAAATCTGAAGTGGCAGAGACGTCCACACACATCTCCACGGTAACGGAGGCCCGGGATACTCACAGTCGCTTCAGGTTGTCAGCTACTCCGTTGGCATACTGCTGATCCGTCTGAGAGAGAGAAGGGGGGGGGGGGGGGGGGGGGGGGTGGGGGGGAGAGGCATTCATCAGTGCAGTTCAGTTACACTGAAGCATCTTCCAAACGGCTTCATTAAACAATCCCTCAGTGATGTGGGCCATGAGCTCCTCCAGCCAGGAGCAGACATCAGCTTTCACCTCAGCCACAGACACACTCAGCTCAGCTGACACGACCTCTGAACCCTGACCTATCACATGCATCCTGAAAGGGGAGGCCAGCCCCAGTGTGCCACGCCCACCGGAGGTGGATCCTGCTGGCTGTCCTGCAGGCATGCAGTCACACAGCTTTAACAGCTTCATCTCAGTGAGGGAGGCGTGTCTGATTAACAAACTGAAATCTGACGACAGAAGAGAGATCAGGAACACCGCCAGGCCTCACAGAATCTGCCTGCACCCCTGTGAATGTGCACTGCACTGGGCCTTCACACGACAGCAGCCCCGATCACTCCAACATCACCACACACACCCACACACCAGAGAGGGAAAATCACTCCAACATCACCACACACACCCACACACCAGAGAGGGAAAATCACTCCAATATCACCACACACACCCACACACCAGAGAGGGAAAATCACTCCAACATCACCACAAACACCCACACACCAGAGAGGAAAATACATCCAGAGCAACTGCAAACACCTGGGACCAGTTTCAAGAGGGGGGGGGGGGGTGCGATAGAGGGAGAGAGAGGGGCAGAGAGAGGGAGTGCGAGAGAGGGAAAGAGAGAGAGAGACCGAGGGAGAAGGGGAGGAAGGAAGGAGGGAGAGGGAGAGAGGAGAAATTGGAAAAAACATCCTGTCACGTGTGTGCTTGTGAGGGAGACAGATGAGCACCGCTCGTTTCTGTGTGCTGTGCTGCTCAGTGGAGGTCAGTGGCCACAGAACCCGCTGTGGCTTTGATTTCCGGCCTTTGAGGACGGCCTGTCCGGAGCGCAGCGGCAGAGGAAGCAGGGTGTGTGAGTGCCGTGCGTGTCACCGTGAGAGGGGCATCACTGCAGCTCAATGTCAAGGACAAATCAGGCACAAAGGGAGGCCCTGCACAGCCCAGAGGCCGGCCAGAGCCCTGCACAGAACACTGCCGCCGGCACACACAAATTTCCTGCCTGCTTCCTCTCTCTGCCCCTCTGCAGCTGCACTGGATCAAGAGGCCAGAACCATAGAACCCAGACCGACACAGACCACGCCCCACTCCGGCCAGGTCACAGAAGCCAGACCGACACAGACCACGCCCAACTCCGGCCGGGTCACAGAAGCCAGACCGACACAGACCACGCCCCACTCCGGCCGGGTCACAGAAGCCAGACCGACACAGACCACGCCCCACTCCGGCCGGGTCACAGAAGCCAGACCGACACAGACCACGCCCCACTCCGGCCGGGTCACAGAAGCCAGACCGACACAGACCACGCCCCACTCCGGCCGGGTCACAGAAGCCAGACCGACACAGACCACGCCCCACTCCGGCCGGGTCACAGAAGCCAGACCGACACAGACCACGCCCCACTCCGGCCGGGTCACAGAAGCCAGACCGACACAGACCACGCCCCACTCCGGCCGGGTCACAGAAGCCAGACCGACACAGACCACGCCCCACTCCGGCCAGGTCACAGAAGCCAGACCGACACAGACCACGCCCCACTCCGGCCGGGTCACAGAAGCCAGACCGACACAGACCACGCCCCACTCCGGCCGGGTCACAGAAGCCAGACCGACACAGACCACGCCCAACTCCAGCCCGGTCACAGAGCCAGACTGACAGAGAGCGCACTCCACTCCGGCCCGGTCACGGAACAGTGACAGATGTTTATCTCCAAACCTGGCAGAAACACAGACACCATTTTCCACGTTTAAGAATGTGCATGGGGAGCTCTCTCACCTGCATGGCACTGGGGAGACTCGCTGATGCATGCGGAGTAATTCTAATAACTGGCCAAGTCTGGTCGTCAGGCAGGGGGGAGGGGAGGCTTAGGGAATCAGAAATCGCAGTGCTGTATCCGAGCTCACATGATGACCCCTGTCCCACGCCACTCCAGCCTGCAGCTATAAAAAGCCCAAATTCCTCTCCATTCCTCTGCTTTCCCCCACCTCTGCCACTCGGAGGGCCAAATGGGAGCACTAATGAGCAGCGGAGAGAGGTATGCTGAGAGCACGCCAGCAGGCCACAGAGTCACACTCCGACAGAGAGCACGACAGCAGGCCACAGAGTCACACTCCGACAGGCTCCGCTTCCTCTGCCAATCTGACAGGCTATGCCATGCATTCATACCTCTCCGACTGAAAAATACCCTCTAGTGTGAAATTTAACTTCTTTTTAATATCAATTTTCATGGAAGATGTATTTTTACAAGTGCTTCTCCTGACTTCCAGAGAATGAGTACTCAGCACCTGTGAGTAACTTGGGCTTTACCTACCTACCCCCTTGCTTGGGAGTATTTGCAAAAGAAAGTCGATCCCTGTCTGTCCTTCCGCAGGGATCGTTGACCCTCTCTCTCCGCCTTGCCGCGTTCACCTGTGTCGTCCCCTCTCCCTCGCCAGGCTGTGTTCACTCTGGAGATATTCCACCAGCTCCTGTATGCTGTGCGCTCGCAGTGTGGCAGTGAGCGCTCCATTCTGAACCGCAGTGTGGGTCTCCCGCTCCATTCTGAACCGCAGTGTGGGTCTCCCGCTCCATTCTGAACCGCAGTGTGGGTCTCCCGCTCCATTCTGAACCGCAGTGTGGGTCTCGTGCTCCATTCTGAACTGCAGTGTGGGTCTCCCGCTCCATTCTGAACCGCAGTGTGGGTCTCCCGCTCCATTCTGAACCGCAGTGTGGGTCTCCCGCTCCATTCTGAACCGCAGTGTGGGTCTCCCGCTCCATTCTGAACCGCAGTGTGGGTCTCGCACCCCATTCTGAACCGCAGTGTGGGTCTCCCGCTCCATTCTGAACCGCAGTGTGGGTCTCGTGCTCCATTCTGAACCGCAGTGTGGGTCTCCCGCTCCATTCTGAACCGCAGTGTGGGTCTCGTGCTCCATTCTGAACCGCAGTGTGGGTCTCCCGCCCCATTCTGAACCGCAGTGTGGGTCTCGTGCTCCATTCTGAACTGCAGTGTGGGTCTCCCGCTCCATTCTGAACCGCAGTGTGGGTCTCCCGCTCCATTCTGAACCGCAGTGTGGGTCTCGTGCTCCATTCTGAACCGCAGTGTGGGTCTCGTGCTCCATTCTGAACCGCAGTGTGGGTCTCCCGCTCCATTCTGAACCGCAGTGTGGGTCTCCCGCTCCATTCTGAACCGCAGTGTGGGTCTCGTGCTCCATTCTGAACCGCAGTGTGGGTCTCGTGCTCCAGACGAGACAGAGTGGGACACTTTTAATGTTCTTCCCCCTTTATGCGACTCTGGAATCGGCCGTTCACCATTAAACCCATCTAACGGTCACAACCTCAGCACCCACGCAGGGGAACAGTGCAATGGGCGCTCAATGCAGGACTGGCACTACTCCGCTGACACCATGCAAGCAACTCATAGGAGAATCGCAGGGCGCCTGAGAATTGCAGGGCGCCTGAGAATTGCAGGGCGCCTGAGAGTGGCGAGATAAAGAAACCCCGACTGACCCACCCGCCCCTGGCCCCGGCAGAATGGAGGCAGTGTCTCCCACTGTGACGGGATGCCAGTCACCGCTCGGGTTTGGGCTGCCTTTACTCTGACTGGGGTTTCTCTTGCAGCGCTGTGCTGAAGCTGGCTGATAGGGCTGTTAGCCTCAGTGAGCTGCAGGACCAGCGGGCTATGGGACTCCTTCCTCACTTCAGCTCATGGTAATGAAGAGCTTCACGACTCTGCCACTCTCTGCTGGATCCCAACATGAGAGAGACAGAGAGACAGAGACAGAGAGAAGAGAGAGAGAGAGAGAGACAGAGAGAAGAGAGAAGAGAGAGAGAGAGAAAGAGAGAGAGAGAGAGAGAGAGAGAGACAGAGAGAGACAGAGAGATAGAGACAAAGAAAGAGGGAGACAGAGACAGAGAGACGGAGAGGAACATGCTGGGCCGTGGAGGAAGCCTCCTACTGTCTGTCACACTGAGAGTGACAGGAGGGGACAGATTCCAGGGCTTGGCAGAAGATGAGTGAGGAGTGTTCTCACACACACACACACACACACACACACTCCAAACACACACACACACACACACACACACACACACACACACACATACATACCCCAAACACACACACTCCATACACACACACACACACACACACACACACACACACACATACACACACCCCAAACACACACACACAGACCAAACACACACACACAGACCAAACACACACACACACACACACGCACACACACACACACACCACAAACACACACACACACCCCAAACACAGACACAGACACACACACACACACTGCTGGATAAATGCCACAGGACACACAAACCAGTCAGGCCCCAGATCCCAACTCCTTTCCAACCATTCACCTGCCATTCTAAATACCAGCCTCCTGCACAGACACACAGGAGGAGGAGTGAGAGAGAGAGGGAGAGGGAGAGAGGGAGAGGGAGGGAGAGAGATGGAGAGAGAGAGAGAGGGAGGGAGAGGGAGACAGACAGACAGAGAGAGAGATGAAGGGGTTGGAGATGGAGGCAAGGCGCTAGTGAGCGAGACAGGGGAGTGCATACACTGCTCTCTCAGAGACTCTGGGCTCAGGGGAGTGCATACACTGCTCTCTCAGAGACTCTGGGCTGTTTCAGAGAGGAGTGCATACACTGCTCTCTCAGAGACTCTGGGCTGTTTCAGAGAGGAGTGCATACACTGCTCTCTCAGAGACTCTGGGCTGTTTCAGAGAGGAGTGCGGTAAAGAAGGAAGGACGGGGTGTGGTGGGGAGGCGTCTCTCATGGCCCCGCCCCCCAGGATCAGAACAACCTGACTCCGCCCTGAGCCCTCGCTGACTCGTAACCAGTTTCAGCTGTGTCTGCAAGACGTTTCTGTACTCCGTCCCTACGCACCCTACACTCTTACCAACGATACAAGACTCCATCTGTCATACTCACTGACAGGGCAACCTGTCAATCACTCTCACCGACAGAGCGGCCTGTCAGTCATCCTCCCTGACAGAGAGCCACGTCAGTCATTCTTACTGAGACTGACTGACAAGCCGCCATCTCAGCTCTGTGTCAGCTCCGTCTCAAACTCAGAGCGGATTTCTGCCACGGAAGCAGTGAAACTCAGAGCGGATTTCTGCCACGGAAGCAGTGAAACTCAGTGCGGATTTCTGCCACTGAAGCGGTGAAACTCAGTGCGGATTTCTGCCACTGAAGCGGTGAAACTCAGAGCGGGACTTAGGGCAGAAGGCGTCACATGCCTCTCTCAACAACTCCTGTCATTGGCTGAGGTCCCACACGCGTACACGCACGCAGACACACACACACTCACACACAGATGAACTGGATGAGGGGATTATGGGAAAGGAGGACGCACCTCTGCGATGAACACCACGATGACGCAGTCCTCCCTCTCTGCAGGGCTCAGCTCCGACATCAGCGAGCTGAGCGTGTCCGTCAGGTACGAGTGCACCTCCCTCTTCACACTGGGCACGCCCATCACTATCGACACTGAAACAGAGACACGCCCCTCACTACAGACACAGAGACACGGTCATGACTGCTAAAAAGATGATTTTTATAAGAGAGAAATGGCAAGAGACAGAGAACAACCAAGCGAAATGTGGTTGAAGTCAGATCAATACAGGCGTTTTGCGGGGAAGCAGGCAGAGCTGCCCATCGATGTGTTACGCTGGTGCATCGAGCATCGGTTTCCCTGCTGAGAATACCCCATAAAACTGCCTCCAATTAGTGAGCTGAGCCCAGGTGCTACGCAGTAATCCATCCGCACAGAGCCCGTTTCTCCTCTCAATCCCGCTGCAGAGTGACTGCCCTGAGATACTGCTTCATTAGAGAGCTCTGCGCTGTGGACACCTCCCCTGACGGCACTGTTCCTAAAGACTAGCACCCCACGGGAAACGTTAGCTCTGAACAAGGCAGCCAGGTGACCTGATCCAGCGGGGTCAGACAGAAGCAGGGCATTATGGGAAGAAGGGCCACGCTTTCATCAATTATGCTGAGGAACAGAGGATGGAAAATTACTGCGTTCCTATAGCTGTCTACAACAAGAAGGTCTCCCTAATTTATCAGCATCACGAGAGGGAGAGAAGGAGAGAGAGAGAGAGAGAGAGAGAGAGAGAGAGAGAGAGAGAGAGAGCCCAAGAGAGAGGGAGAGAGAGGGAAATGAGGAAGAGACAAGGAGAGAGAGGTGTAGAAAGAGGGAAATGAGGAAGAGACAAGGAGAGAGAGGTGTAGAAAGAGGAGAGAGGAGGTGCTAGAGACAGGGAGCAGAGAGGAGGCACAGGAGAGAGGGAGAGGAGCGGAGGAGCAGGACAGGAGGAGCGCCATGCTCACCTCCTGTGCGGCCCTGGCCCACGTGCACGGCCGGCTGCAGGCTGCTCTCCTTGGCCAGCAGGTGGGGCAGGTGGTGGAAGATGCTGGGCAGCTGCAGAACATTCTTACTGGCCGTGACGTTCCACAGCTTCAGCTTGGTCTCATCTGCAACACACAGGCACACAGGAAACAAAGAAGAGCTGTACTACAGGATACAGTAAAGGGGGTGCAGTTTCCCTGATCCATCTCTGCTTTCGCATGTTCACACTTTCACATTTTTACCTCCTTACCCCCGAACTCGCCCACACCCACACACCCATGCCCAGCCTCACTCTGCCCCCCCCCAGCCTCACTCTGCCCCCCCCAGCCTCACTCTACCCCCCAGCCTCACTCTGGCCCCCCCCCCAGCCTCACTCCCCCCCAGCCTCACTCTACCCCCCCCAGCCTCACTCTGCCCCCCCCCCCCCAGCCTCACTCTGCCCCCCCCCCCCCCCCGCCTCACTCTGCCCCCCCCATCCCCCCCGCCCCCCCCGCCTCACTCACACCCCAGACACTCAGCGTAGCTGTGGGTATACTGTCGCCCATTGTATAGGCAGCAGAGCTGCTTCCAGAGAGAGGCTCCGAGCAGCGCGGCAAAGTCACGTCGACCTCGCCCAACCACCAAAAGAGCCATCATCCCATCAAACTGGCGCAGCAGGGCTGTCACTCAACATCAGGCCTCAGCCCGCTGCATCGCACAGAGCAGTGACCTCATCCTGTGGCCAGGCACGACGGCTGGGGGCGCTGACCTCAGATCAGTGATCTGGAGAAAACCCCACAGCCAGCCCACCCTTTCCAACAGGATATTGGACATTTTTTCACAAGGATATCTGACAGTGGCCTCACTCCAGCCGCCTCTGGGAGAGACTTCTTTCCACTGCAGGGTGAAGCTCAGGCAGTGATGTTTAACCCTGTGTTTCTGCCCTGCGAACTATGCTTCAGTGACACACTCCGAGTGTAGAAACTCTGTCAGGATCTCTGTCAGATGGGGGAACAGTGCGACCTTCAGCGATTCTTTAATCACAGCAAACAGACAAACGCAGCTGACCTTCTACAGCTACAGAGATCGATATAAAAATAGACTCTGCTCCTGCAAGCAAAACAAACTCAACATTCCTGCCAACTCCAGCGTGAGACAGGAAAACAAGCACCTGCCCCGAACTGACCCCCCCCCCCCCCCCCCACTCTCCCTGAACCCTGAACCCTGAACCCTGAACCCTGCCTGGAAAGAACAGCTCCCTGCAGCACCTCACTCCCTGTAACCTCCTGACCGTCGGCTTCAGGTGTGGTCATTACCTGACAGAGCGCTCCAGGTACGGTTGATGTCCCTGAGCGCCTGCTTCTCTGCGATGGCTCTTTTGATCTCGTCCAGGACCAGGTTCAGCTCTTTGGATCGTTTCAGGTTCTCCTGCTCTGCTGAGTGAAGGCGGTCCCTCAGAGCCAGAAACTCCCGCTGGTAAATATCCACCACATCACCTGTGTGAGAGAGAGACAGGTAAATATCCACCACATCACCTATGAGAGAGAGAGGGACAGGTAAATATCCACCACATCACCTGTGAGAGAAAGGCAGATAAATACCCATATCACCTGTGAGAGAGAGAGACAGGTAAATAGCCACCACATCAGCTGTGAGAGAAAGGCAGATAAATACCCATATCGGGCAGTCTGTTTGCATGATGGGCTCCATGAAAAGAGACTTACAGCATCTTGCAACACTGTACTTTAAGCCCTATCTAGATTTTTTTTCCTTCTCTATCTGTTGATCCACTAAAAGGAATGCCCACACACACACACAGTCATCACCCACACACACACACACACACACACACACAGTCATCACCCACACACACACACACACACACACACACACACACACAGTCATCACCCACCTGGCAGGGGGCCCGACCCTAAAGCCTCCTGAGATTAGGGTGACGGCTGTCATATTCAGCTCCCTTAATTTTACTGCCAGTGTTACTGCTTGTCTTATGTGCCATTTTAACCCAGTACTTCAACCCCACATTTTGCTCAGTTCAAACATTAGATTGGATCTCGGTTTAATACACTGCAATCCCATTTAAACCTTCAGCCACAAAACCGAGCGTCCTCTCAAAATGTGACGTGCATGAAAGACACATTACATAGCGGTGTGTGTGTGTATGACTGTGTGTGTGCGTGCATGCTTATGTGGGTGGGTATATATGTGTGTGTGCATGTGTGTGTGTGTGTGTGCGTGTGTGCTAATTAGGCAGAGCTATTTCCTGTTCCATATTTGATTAGACCTGCTTCCAGAACAGAGAGGAGCCTGAGCACAGAACGAGCAGAGTTATCACGCACACTAAAGCCAGACAAGATTCGCTCCTCACTGTTTTTTAAAGTCTTTAGTGTGGCTCGAACCCTCAACCTTCTGATGTCACAGTAGACACTCAGTCCAAAATGTAAATGCTTTCAGTCCACTGAGAGCTCTGTGCTGCATGCCCCACTGTGCTTTACAAGCGTGAGCTAAATCTTCATTTCAGAGGTTCCTAAACAGGAGACTGACTGACAGTTCTCTTCTTACTGTCCACTCATGTGGCTTTCCACTTCAGCCTCATCCTTTAAATGAAGTATTTTAATGACTTAAATCTTACAGAATTCAAATCTCAGATACGCCTGAAACATGGGAGTGTTTTACCCATCACACATGCTCAGAGCTGGACTGTGACGCGGTTCTGCGATCCGGCACCGTTTCCATGGCATGCTCTCGCAGGCCAGGGAGGGGGCAAACCAGAACGTGCTCATTCCCAGATTAGTGCTGCTGTATTCTCAAACAGCCTTTGTCTTCAGAGTCGGAGTCCGGACAGGTCGTACTTTGCAGAATTAGGATTTTAAACTGCGAGATTTGCTTTCATTCTGCATTTCATTTCCACTAATGGAGAGCAACACAATAGAGCACTATTAGGACATAATCCCATGCTAACTTTAGACGATATACAGCCACAACATTCATTTTCAGTGGAAGCTTAATTCTTTGAAAAGCTGTCATGACTGTTCTGCTTGGTACAGTGAAATATATTAACAGAAGAGATAAGATGCCCTTGCGTGGAATGTATAATTTAATATTTGCCCGTTTGCTCAGTGATTTAAAAACCTCACGATTCATCACCCAGATCTCAGCCTCTGGGAAGAGGATGTCCTCAAAAGCCACAGCACCCAGTCTCTGCTGAGGTGACTTTCTCTGCCATCCAAAGACCAACAGAAAAAGCAGATTTATGACACACGACAAATGTGAGGAGAAGGCTGTTACAGAAGGGAAAACCACATGGGCAGCATGTTCTGTCCAAGCAACATCCACAGCGATGCCACACTGAGTGATCAGCCACACACCACAGGAGAGAGGAAGTAGAAGTATGTGAAAACTCTTCATTCAGAAACAGAAAGATGTGTAGCTTTAATGTGCGCGCACACACACACACACACACACACACATATACCCACCCACATAAGCACGCGTGCACACACACACACACACACACGCACACATATACCCACCCACATAAGCACGTGCGCACACACACATGCACACACACACACGCACACATATACCCACCCACATAACATACGCGCACACACACACACACATATACCCACCCACATAAGCACGCACGCACACACGCACACACACAGGCTGTGTCCAAGGGTCACACACTGTCCTCCCTCTCGCACGCAGCTTGGGCTCCCTGATAATCATTATGGGATGTCCTCTTTCAGTGCCAAAACACACACTGGCCCACACACTCTCGCTCCCTCTGAGAGGCCCCCCCCCTGCTGGACCCATGTGTTTCATTTACAGACAGGAAAGGCTGAACTGAGATCAGTCTAATGGCCATGATCAGACCACTGAGCAGAAGACTGAGAGGATGGTTTAGGGGAGCGGGGGGGGGGGGGGGGGGTACCGCCCCAGCCTGCAGGTTTGGGGGGCCTCGTTCCTGTGACAGCACTCACAACACACAGCGAGTGCTACGAAAAGATGACCTCATCCTTCAAATTCTCCGGCTCCATAAATCTGCTTCTCAAGTTTCTGTCTGAAACAAGATGGAAAGGAGATCTGACTGTGGAATTCCACACTGACATCTGGCCAGGAGGGGACAGGCTGTGCCACCGCACTCACTGGCGGCACCACATGGCCACACACGGTACTACAGTCCAATCTGGCACCAGGTCAACAGCCACTTCGGTAAACAAAGTAACTTAAGACCTTGTAGTGGAGGCCTGGCGGGGGGGGGGGGGGCTGGCAGGCTGGCTCTCAGGACACAGCGCTGAACACTACACACACTACACAGCAACACAGTCACTGTACGCACTGAAAACGCAGCCCTGAGATGCACCCTGAGACCACACATCTTATTGCACACATATTTATGTTGACATACTTCCTTTAGAGGTCATTTATTACTACAGAAGCTTCCACAGTCAAACAGGCTGTAAAGTGCAACTGAAATCAAGCTCAGTTCCTGTGCGTGATAAACTGCCTTCTGCAATTGGAAGTGGCTGCCGGTCCACTGTGACAGGGACATGACTTTACAGCTACAGGGACATGACTTTACAGCTACAGGGACACAGCTTTACAGCTACAGGGACATGACTTTACAGCTACAGGGACATGATTTTACAGCTACAGGGACACGACTTTACAGCTACAGGGACACAGCTTTTCAGCTACAGGGACACAGCTTTCCAGCTACAGGGACATGGCTTTACAGAAACAAGGACACAACTTTACAGCAGTGCAACTGATCAAACTTTTTCACCTCCACTTGCAGTAATGTGGCTACAGGCTACAGGCTGCTCATAAAGCGGAGGGAAGCAGGTGAGGGAGGTGTTCATGTCAGAGGGCTGAATCATATTCATTTGGCTGTATGACCCCTGGTGAAGTGTCTGAGCTCCAGGTCTTCTGTAAAGCTTAGCACCGAGACACCACCTCGAGTAAACGGATATGCATGGAGATTAGACCGAGCACTTTAAACCGCTCACTGCAGAGTGAACTGAGATCCAATTTATTTAATCAACTGACGAAAACTGTGATGGAAAACGGAATAGATTCCACTTTTGCCTTCTTTACCTCTTCAGCGACTTGATTTCTCCATTTCTCCTTTGTGAGGAAGCTTTCATGACAATGGCACACCAGCTCAGTTACATGATTACTGTCTGTCAATGTGCAATGATATTACAACAATGAGCAACGATATTACAACAACGTGCAGGGATTCCATTTACCTGTGGTCTATTGGGGAAAACTGTCACTGCTGAAAAGCACACTGGCCAATAGGAACAACAGGTCACAGCTAATCATTGATTACTGCTGAGCAATAACAGACAGGACAAGTAAAGCTAGTAAAAATTCCACTGGCATGACACATTTGTAAAAAGTGTAGTTTCAATCTAAGACATATGGTTTGCGTTTTGACTTTGCCGTATGCTCTCAGGGCCATGAATCATCTCGTCACTTTCTGATACGGTGATGTTGCATCTCATGTCTCATTCCCGTTTCTCCTGAGTCAGTGTTACGGATGTGAGGTGCCTTTCTCCTGAGCCAGTCTTACGGATATGAAGTGCGTTTCTCCTGAGCCAGTCTTACGGATGTGAGGTGCCTTTTTCCTGAGCCAGTCTTACGGATGTGAGGTGCCTTTCTCCTGAGTCAGTGCGTTTCTCCTGAGCCAGTCTTATGGATGTGAGGTGCCTTTCTCCTTGAGTCAATGAGTTTCTCCTGAGTCGGTGTTACGGATGTGAGAGGTGTTTCTCCTGAGCCAGACTTATGGATGTGAGGTGCCTTTTTCCTGAGCCAGTCTTACGGATGTGAGGTGCGTTTCTCCTGAGCCAGTGTGTTTCTCCTTGAGTCAATGAGTTTCTCCTGAGTCAGTGTGTTTCTCCTTGAGTCAATGAGTTTCTCCTGAGTCAGTGTTACGGATGTGAGAGGTGTTTCTCCTGAGTCAGCGTTACGGATGTGAGCAGTGTCAGTACGGAAGTGCAGGGCTGTTACTCCATGGGACAGTGTCACAGGGCAGACGCATGCATGGTTTGGCTGCTGACCTCTGACACACTCTCAGTGTGAGGTGCTGTGGTGTGCTCTGGGTGAGCCCACCTCCCCGTCCTGTAAAAGGCGCCTCACTGACTCTTCTCATCACTTCTGTGTTTTCACAGAGCGAGTTACAACCCAGAATGCATCAAACTTTTCCCATTTCCTGCTGTGTAATCCCTTAAACCCTGGGCCATTACACGCTCCCACTGTGCACTCCATGCTAACTATACACCTCCTTTAAAGCCAGTCAATACAGTGGGAGGGTTTGCATCTGGAGAGGAGCCGGCCAGTCCGCCTGCGGTGGGCAGCTGCCGGTGGAGGCCGGAGGCTTCAGGTCCTGCCTCATGGTCAGAGGATATTTCCTGCCTCCCTCCTGCCTAAGCTCACAGCTGTTTATCGACAGACCAAGGGCAATGGGGGTGTGTCCTCTGCTTTTATGATAAGACTCAGTAATGCTGCCATAGATTGGATAAGTCTGGATAAGATGGAGTAAGACTGGATAAGTCCTGATAAGTCTGGATAAGACTGGAGAATTCAAGCTCAAAACCTTCACAGGAAATCACTCCTTTTTCAAATGCTGAAACCTGAGTCACGTGTAGCACACAACAAACCACACACACAGTGCCAACGCCTTATCTTAACACACAGCGCCAACACCTTATCTTAACACACAGCCTCAACACCTTTACACACAGCCTCAACACCTTACCTTAACACCCACAGCCACTACACTTTACCTTGACACACACAGTATCAACACCTTAATACACACAGCTTCTACACCTTTACACACACAGAGCCTGGTTTCCCCAGTTTGCAATAAGGGTAGGTCATTTTCAGTGAGGGTAAGTAAGGCTAAACCACAATCTCCTGATTCCTACCTGAGTGTAATGTGGTAGCACTGGCCTCATTTGATTCACATTTAATTCTAATTATAACCACCAGATCAGGTTACATTCAAACCATTTGATTAGAACAAAGATTACAGACAGGCTTTTAACTTTAAACAAATCACTTTTCACCAAAATGATTTCAAAATTGAAGTGCAAAAGTACTGCAATCACATCAGATGTAATCAGTAAAAAGGGCATAAGCTGCTAATGGCGGATCTTTATTTCATCTGTAATGTTTGTTAATCCTGCAACAATAGGAAGCAGTTTCTGGATAATTACCAAATAAAGGTGCAGTGTCTGCCTCCTGATTCAGTCCACAGAGCACTCTCTAATGTACCGGTTAAATGAAAATACACATTAGCTGAGGTTTTTATATCTGATATTACAGACCCAGGCTGGACATATCAGCTAACTGCCCACAGACATCCAGCCACACCCCTTTATCCAGAACAGCTCAATACTGACACCCCCACCACCAACTCCACCCCTTACATGCCCCAACTCCACCCCTTAGCACAATTTCATACTAAACCAAGATTCTGCTTATGAAGGAAGCATGGAATTGATGTGTCTGGAATGCTTAGATCTGCAGTTTCTGATTGGTTCCTTCAGCTGTTTCCAAGCTTATATGACAACCTGTACATGTTATTTATGCACCACGCGGTATACATGTTATAGTGTGCTAGTTATCCTGCTCCATACCTACATACACATCCCGACTTCACCCCCTGTCCAACCACATCCTTTGACTCCGCCCTCTGAACCCACCCAGTAATATTCTCTCACATTCCTGCTGACTCCGCCCCCACTCAGACCTCTGGAGCAGTGTGTGGGTGGAGATTATTGCCTGAGAGCTTCCAGAGAGTGACACACACCCCAGAGCTCGGGAGAGAAAAGACAGCAGCCCTAATCCCTGTTTAGCAATCAGCTAAAAGAGCTGCAGTCAAAACCACTCACAAATCCTGCCCCTAAAGCAGAAGCTATCACCCGGCCGGCCCTCGCCCGGCCGGCCCTCGCCTGGCTGGGCTTCCTGACAAGGATGCGCTAACGAGCGCAGCGTCACGTGGCGGAGGGCGGTGGGAACAATTCGAAACGCCAGCAAGCTGTCGCAGCGTGAGATGCAGAGCCGTTTGATCAAAGCCTCCTCCATCAGCAGAGGATAAATCCGCTGCAAATCCGCCACCTCACCTTCGATAGAGAGGACAGAGCTGCAAGAGGCACAGAGCTTCAGGACAGAGCTGAGAGAAACACAGGCAGGGCCTTCACACCAAACAGAAACAAACACCTCTATAACAGCGTGTGTGTGCGTGCGAGTGCGTCTGCGCGTGTGTCTGTGTGCGCGTGCATCTGTGTGTGTGTGTGTGTGTGTGCATCTGCGTGTGTGCGTGCATCTGTGTGTGCATCTGTGTGTGTGTGTGTGTGTGTGTGTGTGTGTGTGTGCGCGCGTCTGTGTGTGTGTGTCCGTGCATGTGTCTGTGTGTGCGTCGGTCTGTGTGTGTGTGTGTGTCTGTGCGTGTGTCTGTGTGTGCGTCTGCGCGTGCGTCTGTGTGTTCTGTGCGTGTGTCTGTGTGTGTGTGTGTGTGTGTGTGTGTGTGTGTGTGTGTGTGTATGTGTGTGTGTGTCTGTGCGCGCGTCGGTCTGTGTGTCTGCGCGTGCGTCTACGCGTGTGCATGCGCGTGAGCATGCGTCTGCAGGTGCTGCTGCAGGCCCCTGCGGGAAGATGCGGTGCATGATTCACCCGTAATGGAATACTCCCAGAGTGCTGTGTGAATGCCATCCGCCATGCCTCACACGCGCACACCGCTAACGGGAAGCCGAGGCCCGCTAATGCTATTCACATCGATTCCCTTCGCGCTGATGGGCGCGCTGATGGCGGCGGTGGTGAGGGGGGCATCGGGGCGCTTTACAACGCTGAGCAGCGGCACCATCATCTCCACTCGTCTTTACTGCAAAGAAGTCTCCGCTCAGTCGACGGATTTCAGGACACTGGATTACGGCAGATGGCAGACAGAGACAGCGGCCGGGACAGAGGACACGTCTGTGACCGTCCTCTGGTCACATACTGGGGTCAACGTGCGCTGCAGTGACGCCCCCCCAACACTCCTGACGGATGGGTGGCTCCTCTCCCAGCAGGTGGCTGCAGGGGGTTGTGGGATTGGTGGAGGTCTGAGGCCAGCGGAACACTCGCGGGACACACAGGAAGTACAGGATGGTGAGGAAGGAAGTGAAAGACTGACGCAGCCGTTACTGCAGGGACTGCAGACGCACAGACCCCCCCCATGCCCCCCCCCACCACACGCTGCTGACTGTGGGGGTGAGGGGTGTGGACACACAGGTCCCCCCACACGCTGCTGACTGTGTGGACAGGACGGCGCAGCAGAAGCAACCTCTCTTTCTCTTTCTCTCTCTTTCTTTTTCGGAAGTGAAATCGGAGGTGAATGTGCTCAGAGAGGATGTGGGCCATGCTGACCACAGCAACAGCAGAGTTTACTGATGGACAGGAACCAGTGACCATGCAGGATCACGTTTCTACAGCTCTGATTGGTCGTCACCATTGGCCTGTTTCCTCCTCAGGAGTGCTCTTGCTCTTGCTCCCTGCATGGTCAAGGCAGGAGGTGCTCGTTCTGCCAGACATCGGCGTTTCGCCTACATCGCTCCCCAGTGGTGGAACGAACTCCCGGTCTCGCTACGGACAGCTCCTTCACCCCAGTCCTTCAGACGGGGCCTGAAGACGCACCTCTTCAGACTCTACCTGGACTGACCCAGCACACAATTGCTGCCCCCCCCCCCCCCCCCCCGCCCATCAGTGCTGTCGTAAATTGCTGTGCTTTTTAAATTGTGCTTTTAAATTTTGTCTCTTGTTGCCGCCTTAACCCTGACGCTCATTGTGCCGTTTGAAGTTGTTGAAGTTTGCCGTTCGAAAGTATATCGTACTAGTTGCCCTTTAGGCTGTAATTGTAAAAATCTGATAGTACTGCGTCCTCAAACAGACCTTGCTCTCAGCTGAGAACTGTCTCATTGTGGAACTGTACACATCCTGTCCCCGTACTGTCGCTGTACCTACTGTATGCACTTTTGTAAGTCGCTTTGGATAAAAGCGTCTGCTAAATAAATAAATGTAAATGTAAATGTAAATGCTCTAAGGTCTATTGATGGCCACACCCTCTTGCCTCCGTTTACCCCTACAAACACCAGCTATAGGGGCCAACCTCACAGTATGAAAAGCGGTAAAAAAAAAACAGTATTCACAAAGCACTGTGTCCGACAAACTCACCTTAAAACCAGTATTCACAAAGCACTGTGTCCGACAAACTCACCTTAAAACCAGTATTCACAAAGCACTGTGTCCGACAAACTCACTATAAAACCAGTATTCACAAAGCACTGTGTCCGACAAACTCACCTTAAAACCAGTATTCACCCACTGCCCACTGCATGCTAGAAAAACAACAGCAAACGCAGTTACGTTTTGGGGTACACTGAGCCGCTGCGTCTGTGCCCCCCACCCAGCCGCTGCTCCACTGCAAGGCATGCTGGGATCAGCGCTTAGGAATCTGGGCTCACAGAGGATGTCGGAGGGACAGCCGGTCGAGAGCCTGGCATGGACACCCTCTCTCTGCTCGTTATTCCACCAGAAAACCAACAAACTCAAACAGTCTGTTTCTCCTCCAGCAGCATCTCATTAGCAGGGCTTCTTGGCAGGGAGGAGGTGACTGGTCTAACTCTGGGAGAGCGGAGTGCAGAGCTCAGAGCTCCCGGCCCTTAAATCTTCAGCTACAGACGCAGAGAGCATGTTCACGTTTGGGTGTGTGATTGGCCACAGGCAGACCTGCTGAAACGCGGTGAGGTATCTGGGGGTGTGTGATTGGCCGCAGGCAGACCTGCTGAAACGCGGTGAGGTATCTGGGGGTGTGTGATTGGCCGCAGGCAGACCTGCTGAAACGCGGTGAGGTATCTGGGGGTGTGTGATTGGCCGCAGGCAGACCTGCTGAAACGCGGTGAGGTATCTGGGGGTGTGTGATTGGCCGCAGGCAGACCTGCTGAAACGCGGTGAGGTACCTGGGGGTGTGTGATTGGCCACAGGCAGACCTGCTGAAACGCGGTGAGGTACCTGGGGGTGTGTGATTGGCCGCAGGCAGAGTTGCTGAAACGCGGTGAGGTACCTGGGGGTGTGTGATTGGCCGCAGACAGACCTGCTGAAATCACCTGTGTGTGATGCCAGGCTGGGAGGAGGCTGCTGGCCTCTTCCTCACCTGCAGAACTGCACCTGTGAATCAGTGTAAGGATCAAAGCAGGTCGCACCTGGGGAAGTTCTGGCTTCCTCTCCCTGTGAAGAGGGGCGTTCACAGCCTGACACTGCACTGATTACACATGTCAAAGGGGAGAGGAGGGAGAAAGAGAATAAGCAGGAGACAGAGAGAGAGAGAGAGAGAGGAAGGGAAAGAGAGGGAGGAAGAGGGAGAAAGAAAGAGAGAGAGAGATGGAGTGAGAGGGAGAGAGAGGAGAGGAAAGGACTGTTGGGGGTGGCTGCAGAGAGGGGTGCAGCAACAGCTTTCCTTAATGAGCTCCGCCGAATGATAAGGAGGCACAGACACCTGCTTGAGAACCCCCTTCCCCCCTGTGACGGCCAGGGAGAGCAGGGAAACCTTCCCTCCAGCACCCAGCCCTGCAGGATCACATGACCCCCGCGGGGGTCCGTCTGGCGAGAAGGCTGCGAGCGCAGGGCTGTGATTGGTAGAAGGCGGACCCGGAATGTTCCGGTATTGATTTTCACTAACATGCTGTAGAGCAATGTCCATGACATCATCACAGCACAGTGACCTTGGAGGCAGGGCATTCCACAGAAGGTCAGAGTAAGCAGAGCGTGCCATGATCTGCGAACGTCTCACACACACACACACACACACACACACACACACACACCCCTTCTCAGCCATTTTCAAACTACAGAACTCGCTTTGGGTTTTGGCAAATTCAAAGAGAGTACTAAAACAGCCAAAGCAATAAAGTTTTAAACTATTAAAATCTGAATAATAGATGGGACTAACACAAAAATACAGCCGCAGTGAGACTTGTCCAAAAAGCACTGTAATAAAACAAAGTAATCTAGATCTATTCAACTCTCTTAGCACACACTGTGAAAAGAAATCATTTTTCTGCACTAAATGGAAGACGACAGTTTAAATCCCTCGTTCCCGGGGGAAGGAGCTGACAGTGAGGACCGGCTGCCTGTGGCAGCATCCTGCAGACACACACAGCGCCCCCTGTGGAGCATGTGGAGCATCTCCTCCAGATCACAGCCGAATGCAGCCAAAGAAAGAATGACCATGTTCCACACACCCCGGCCCAGCCACAGCCTGGAGCTATCCTGTATCTGTACATAATGCACATGCGCACACTCACACTAATCAACACACACACACACACACACACACACACACACACACACACACACACACACACACACTAATCAACACACACACACACTCACACTAATCAACACACACACACACACACACACACACACTCACACTAATCAACACACACACACACACACACTCACACTAATCAAAACACACACACACACACACACACACACACTAATCAAAACACACACACACTAATCAAAACACACACACACACACATACACACTCACACTAATCAACACACACACACACACACTCACACTAATCAACACACACACACACTCACACACACACACTCACACTAATCAAAACACACACACACACACACACACTCACACTAATCAAAACACACACACACACACACACACACTCACACTAATCAAAACACACACACACACACACACACACACACTCATCAAAACACACACACACACACACTCACATTTCTACAAACACACACACACACACACACACACACTAATCAACACACACACACACACACACACACACTAATCAACACACACACATACTCACACACACTCACATTTCTACACACACACACACACACACACACTCACATTTCTACAAACACACACACACACACACACACACTAATCAACACACACACATACTCACACACACTCACATTTCTACACACACACACACACACACACTCACATTTCTACAAACACACACACTCACATTTCTACAAACACACACACACACACACACACACTCACATTTCTACAAACACACTCACACTCACATTTCTACAAACACACACACACACACACTCACATTTCTACAAACACACTCACACACACAGGCTCTGGCTGTGTGTGCTGATATTATGACGATCTGGGCACGCTCCCTCCCTCCGCGTCTCAGAGGAATAGGCAGCACTTGTTTATCGCTGCCCTTCTAAAAGTGCACTGAGGAGGGAGAGGGAGTCCGAGCTGTTCTGCCCCGCGGGCACGGTTTACACTGCTCAACGAACATCACACCACCCTCCACAGCAAAGACCTCAACACTGCACAAACACACCACTCTCCACAGCAAAACCTCAACACAGTGCAGAATCACACCACTCTCCACAGCAAAGACCTCAACACTGCACAAACACACCACTCTCCACAGCAAAGACCTCAACACTGCACAAACACACCACTCTCCACAGCAAAGACCTCAACACTGCAAAAACACACCACTCTCCACAGCAAAGACCTCAACACTGCACAAACACACCACTCTCCACAGCAAAGACCTCAACACTGCACAAACACACAACTCTCCACAGCAAAGACCTCAACACTGCAGAATCACACCACTCTCCACAGCAAAGACCTCAACACTGCAGAATCACACCACTCTCCACAGCAAAGACCTCAACACTGCACAAACACACAACTCTCCACAGCAAAGACCTCAACACTGCAGAATCACACAACTCTCCACAGCAAAGACCTCAACACTGCAGAATCACACCACTCTCCACAGCAAAGACCTCAACACACTGCACTGCTGTCACAGACTGCTAGGATCCATTCTGCCACAGAACCGTCCTGACCTCAGTCACACACACATATCCAACACAAACACAAACATAAGCTTTACTGCTTACAGGTATAAAATCAAAATCTGGAAAACAGACCACATGAAATGAACAAACAGAAACTGCTGAATTATTGATCACATAAATAACGAGTAACTACACTCCACACTCAATCCATTAAATCAATCAAATCCCTGCACATTCAACCCGTCAAATCAACCAAACCACTCCATATTCAGACCATCACATCTTTAATGTGTGGTGCTGTCGTAATGGAACACCTCACTGAGACGCACACGGTAATATATTAAAACAATTTGCTTGAGAGAATGAAAAACTCCTCTGTGAGGAAAAGGGCTCCTTCCTCAGTCCTTCAGGGGAATTCAGAAGCATTAGCAAATACCACCAAATTTAAACATTTCCAGAGGCTGTGGTATCACCCACAGTGAAAATGAAGCTGTCTGGCTCCCAGACACAGGACAAAGCTCAACACTTTCATACTGCTGCCAAAGGTAGCACTTCGGTCCACAGGAAGGCAAATATTTCTGAACCTAAAGTGGGATATGTGTTATGTCAGCCAGACAAAGACAGAGACACAGTGAGAGAGAAGGGAGAGAGAGTGTGAGACAGAGAGGGGGGGGGGGGGTGGGGGCAGAGAGAGAGAGAGAGAGAGAGCTGGAGAGAGAGAGAGAGAGAGAGAGACAGAGAGAGAGGGAGAGAGAGCTGGAGAGAGAGAGAATGAGAGCGAGAGAGAGACAGAGAGAGAGGGGGAGAGTGAGTGTGGGGGGGGGAGAGTGAGTGTGGGGGGGGGGGGATGTGAGACAGAGAGAGAGAAACAGAGAAAGAGAGACAGAGAGAGAGAGAGAGAGAGAGAGAGAGAGAGAGAGAGAGAGAGAGAGAGAGAGAGATAGAGTGGGGACTTTGCAATCTGCTCTGTGACACATTAGTTACAAGGGAAAGTCTTACATTTGACCTGAATATCAGTGGTGACTAAACTGGTCTGAACAGGGTTGTGAACTGCGGCTGACCCTGGAAGTGACTGCACACACACCGTGACTCCTGACGGTGCTGTCCTCTCCAAAGCAGAGGAAGCTCCAGCCCGTCAGACCCCCTGTGTGAACAGCGGCACCAGCGAGGGTGGCTCACTGTCCCCCTCCATCTGTGCCTGAATCCGTGCCAGTGAGGAAGGCCTGCCGTCCTCAGCTCTGACGCCTGTCACTGAGAGCGAAACCAAACCTCACACTGCCATGCCAAAAGAGCTACACAAACCATCTGCCAATCAATGTCATTTTCATAAAAAACATTCTGGCATAATGACATGTAAATATCTATGTGACATCACTAATGTTTATTACATTTATGTGGCACAGATCACTGCTCTCATTTATGGACCAACCCTGCAGGTTCAACCAGTATCAATCAAACTGCACACAGAGCGAATTATTATGTTATTCAAAGGTAACGACTCAGAAGGAAAAAAGCCCAGGTCAGGGCAGACTGAGTCCCCTTTGAGATCTCTGGTCAGTGAGAAACACTCACTCAGCACAGGTTTAACTGCTTTTTAATGACCTTTACTGAGCTGTAAAAAGGAGGCCGGAGGAGAGAGAGGAATGCAGTGAATAAGCTCCTCTGCATGCTGACTGCGTTTAGTTAGCAGCTCCAATTAAGGCAAAAATACCAACATACTGCAAATCTATAAAGGCTGGAGCCTACTGTCCCGCTCCCCACAGCGGCCCCACACAGCAGTGTTGCAGAAGCCCGTTTCAGGCCGCACACAAACAGACTTCTCTGCAGCGCTAAGCAGGTGTCTTCATAGCGACACATTACATTACATAACATTACTGGCATTCAGCAGACGGTCTTATCCACAGCGACTTACATAATTTACAGGTTTTTATCTTATCCATTTATACAAGTGGATATTTACTGAGACAATTGTGGGTCAAGTACCTTGCCCAAGGGTACAGCAGCAGTGCCCCCGTGGGGAATCGAACCGGGAATCCTCCTGTCTGTGAGCGTCAGAGCGATGGCCCAGCAGGTAAGCATGATGAGCACAGTGTGGCACAATCTGAGGAGGGAGATCAGCGGTGGAGGCTCCCAATAATGGGAAATACCCATGGATGCGAACAGCTCAGCACAGAACCTTTGGTTTGTAACTCACAGACTGTATTCAGCCATTATGGCTCTGAGCGCAACACTCTCTATTACACATGCAGCCTACAATTAATCAGTCTGGTAACTACACTTCAATTTCATTTCTTCGAGTTTAATTAACACAGAAATACAGATCTAATGCACCCCAATCAAGTCTGAGACCCTGCGTTTACCTGCATAAGAGAGACAGCACCTTCAAGGTCGGCATGCATCTACCTGGAAACCACAGAAATGTAGCATGCTAACAAGCTGTACAGCCCATGCTCAGACCAAACAATATAACAACAATATAACAAACCAGTGTTTATTCTCTGAGATAGAGATAAAAATAGAGGTCTATCAGCAGAAATAACACAATGAAATGTAAATAAATTCCATTCATTAAATTCCAGGTACTGGTAATTCAGTGTTTATTTTAGGAAAGGGTACATGTTAATAATTCTCCAGATGACCTTTTTGGGGGGTTTGGACTTTTGGACTTGGCTTATCAGTCTGTGTCTCTGGGCCTTGCAAATGGGCTGGCACAAAGCCCTGCCATGTGCTCCCTCACTGTGAGGGGGGTCATATGGAAAAAAAATCCCAGTTAAACAAACAGCCTCCCCCAAAACAGCACCCACCGTTCCAGGAGGAGTGTGGAAAAACCAAAAGGAGCTGAGATGTGGAGGTGGGTGCTGCGAAAGCACACATAGGCTGGGCTCTGTTTGCAGGAAGAGCCAGGCTGGAGGCCCAGGCTGGAGGAAAGGCTGGAGGCCCAGGCTGGAGGAAAGGCTGGAGGAAAGGCTGGAGGCCTAGGCTGGAGGAAAGGCTGGAGGCCCAGGCTGGAGGAAGGGCTAGAGGCCCAGGCTGGAGGAAAGGCTGGAGGCCCAGGCTGGAGGAAAGGCTGGAGGCCTGGGCTGAAATAAAAGGCTGGAGGCCCAGGCTGGAAGCCCAGGCTGGAAGCCCAGGCTCGGGTTCTGATAGATCATTAGTGGGTGGGTGGGTCCTGCAGGCGGATGTGGGGGCTGGATTGCTGCCTTTCTCCTCACCGAATCCAACAGGCTGTGAGCACCTGCACCAACACAGACCTGCCCCCCTCAGAGCCAGTCTACTGCAGCCCCCCCGAACACCCCCCCCCCCAGGACCATGCCTCTGTCTGCTTTCTCGCTCTCAGAGAGAAAAGTATGCCAGAAGGCCTGATTGTAAATAGGGATCGCTGTACCTGTGTCAGACACACAGCAGTAGCTCTCAATGATGTCAGGATTTTGGTGTTCACATCACAGCAAAGATCTCACCCCAGGTCCAGCTGTGTGCCTGCCTAAGCCCCACCCCACTCCGCCCTACACCAATCAGGATATGAGGAAGGGATCACATGGTTATGCCACCTAACTTCTGCATAAAAACGCTTGACACCCATCAACAACGTGTTCCTATGGTTCTCAACTTAAAAAAGCCTACATCTGCTGAACTATCCACAGTCTCAACACTGAATGTGAAGTGGTCCTCGTTCCTCTTTGGGAAGCTGAAGCAGAGTTCAAAGGTCAAGGCTGTGGCCGTTTCCAGCTTCCATGCAGCTGTTGGAAGTGGAGCAGAAACACTGAACACTCTTCTCTCCACATCACAGCGGGCAACAGCAGGGACGGCAGTAGAGCTTTTCTTTTGCTGGTGCTGTGGGGCTCCTTGACTTTTCAGCGAGGGTGCTCTGAAATTTGGGGTTTCCCAATAATGTGCCAGTCGTCACAGTTTAATTTCTACTGCAACACCCCTGACACACGTAGACACACGGGTGCGCACACACGCTCACATACGCAGTACCTGCTCCGCAACAGTTACAATGCCATTCTGTGTTAAACACAAGGCGAGATATTCAGCCCATGCGATATAGATATAAGGCTCACAAGCCAGCAGCAGCAATCGTGGGCAGGTCCCTGCCTCATCTCCATCCTCCGGCTTTTCTTGGTCCTGGTCAGTGACTACTAGCGTTGTGTCGACACCTTCATGAGACCTATTCCCATCACCTGTAGCCCTATTAGGTTCACAATCACTCTCGTTTCCTTTTGATTGAGTCTCCACATGTGGACGTTTATGAAGTAAAAAATGATCCATTATGATGTCGCTAATGCTTTGCTAATGCTAAGTTACAAAAAAATTTGCGCTCTGGCTAACAGGACATGAAAGTAAGGTCAAAAGTTCAATGCATGCTACGCTCATTGGCTGACTCAGATCACCTGTCTTGGCTTTATGTTTTTTCAGTCTAAAAATAATCGATTTGGGCACCTCCCCGGCACCGCCCATGGGCAACAGATAGGTCAGTCAAATTCGGCTTCCCTGATTGGCCTGAGTGGATTGCAAGGCCCTGCGGCCCTGCCAGTCACTCTCTGAAGATTGTGGGATGAGATGCCCCTGGGCTTGGGCGTGGCACCAGAGAGGACCTCAGCCTGGATGCTCTGTCAGAGGTCAGCAGCACGGCCACAGCAGCAGATCAGTGTGAGACCAGGTCTGTCAGAACACAGAGAGAAGCTCCGAGGAGCACAGCATGAAAACAGCAGGCAGACTGTGTGTGTGTGTGTGTGTGTGTGTGTGTGTGTGTGTGTGTGTGTGTGTGTGCGTGTGTGCGCATGTGTGCGCGTGTGTGTGTGTGTGTGTGTGTGCGCGCATGTATGTGTGTGTGTGTGTGTGTGTGTGTGTGTGTGTGTGTGTGTGTGTGTGTGTGCGTGCGTGCGCATGTGTGTGCGTGTGTGCACGCATGTGTGTGTGTGTGCGAGTGTGTGTGTGAGTGAGTGTGTGTGTGTGTGTGAGTGTGTGTGTGTGCGTGCGTGTGTGCGCATGTGTGTGCGCGCATATGTGTGTGTGTGTGTGTGTGTGTGCGTGTGTGTGCGCGTATGTGTGTGTACGTGTATGTGTGTGTGTGCGCGCGTGTGCGCGTATGTGTGTGTGCGTGTGTGCGTGTGTGTGTGTGCGCGTGTGTACGTATGTGTGCATGTGTGTGCGCGAGTGAGTGAGTGAGTGAGTGTGTGTGTGTGTGTGTGTGTGAATGTGTGTGAGAGAGAGAGAGAGAGAGAGAGAGAGAGAGAGAGAGCGAGAGCGTGAGAGATCCACAGCTCATCTCATTAGCACTGAGCCACACCTCAGAGCTCTGAGAAGATTGCTGGAGATTAGAACAAGATTATTTCATTAATACTCCTCTGAGAAGCCGAACACAGAAACAAACGACTTCCTCTTAACGCCAAACCAAACTGACCTGAGCCAGACAGTGATCCAAACCCACACAAATATACAGGATTCCAATGACACAACAACACAAACAAACAAAAAATATCCTGGAAATATTTCATAGGCTTTGACAAACATCTGGAGGGGCAGCAAAGCCCAAAAAAATGTTTTCTTGTTACACACACACACACACATTCACATGCATGCACTCACTCACACACACGCACACACATTCACATGCACTCACTCACACACATGCACACACATTCACATGCACTCACTCACACACACGCACACACATTCACATGCACTCACTCACACACACGCACACACATTCACATGCACGCGCTCACTCACACACATGCACACACATTCACATGCACGCGCTCACTCACACACATGCACACACATTCACATGCACGCGCTCACTCACACACATGCACACACATTCACATGCACTCACTCACACACATGCACACACACGCACAGACACACACAGTGTCTGTTTCAGTACTTCCATAGCGGTGATTTTTGCTGCCTTTAAAAGCCGTTCTGTTCCAGTGCGGGCGTGCGGGACGGGCACTCCCACGGCAGGACGGGCCTGCAACAGGAACGCACTTCCTCTTCCTGGGAATGTCCCCTGCGTTTGTGCATGCTGCTTCCTCACAGCACAGAAAGATCATTCTGAAAAACACCCCACTCAACGCATCCAGTCAAACCACCAGTGCCTGCTACCACTGCAGACACACTCTCCACACTGGAAAGAAAGACACAGTTCAAAAATTCATAAATATTACGTACGTAAATATAACTATTTTAGTTATAATTTAGAGCAATATTGGTGCTTCTGTTAATGACAAATCCCTCATAAACACACATTGAAAATGCTGCGCTACCGTGCAAATGAAGCACATTTGAATTTGAATTTGAAAGATAACATGAGTTAGAAGGACTGTGAGAAACAGAGGAGGAGTAGGAGCAGGAGAGAGAAAGAGAGGAGGAGAAGAGAGTCAGAGAGACTACACAACTGCCCCTTCCCTCTGTCTCATGGCTACATGGGTGAGTTGATCATCTTCATCTTGAATTAGGGCTAAAATACACAAATTTAAAAGAATATTCCTGACATTGATGGAACGGAACTTAGAGTTAACACCATGACTATCCCAAACATGCAAATACCCAGGTGTGATAGGGAAAACTGCACTCCTATTCAAATCATACTAAACTCATGCAAATACCCTGGTCGCCAGTGAGGCAGGTACAAGGACGGAGCTGTCTCCCCCTCTGAGGCGTGTGACTGGCACGGAGAGGACACGCCCCCACCCCCCCCCCCCACCCCCCCCCACACACACACACACACACACACCTCCCAGCTCTCCCAAACACCTTGGGGAGATCACACCCGTGACATTATTCCTGTGTCGCAGCACAGTTATGCAAAACTAAGACACATTTGCATGAAATATGACTCCTATGTTGTGTCACTATTAATGTAAGTCCAGGAGAACGGTCAGAAGGACAGAAATCCCGAGCATGAAGCTTTTCAGCTCCTGCAGTGAGAACAGCGCAACTCAAACCCAAAACATGCAACAACCCTCAGATATGTGGGGGGTGCAGGGAGCTCCTCTGCTTCCTGCGGCCAGTTCTGTCTCAGGAATGCACTGCACATTCTAATAACAAACAGTCAGACATCCGTAAAAGTGGATAAATACGCAAAAAAGTTTCAAAACATCATAACTGATTTCAGGGAAGGTTTACGGATCTGTTCCAGTTGTTTCCTGAGAGATCTGTGGCCAGATGGCCTTTTGGGAACTCCCATGCTAATTTCTCCCACAGCGGAAAAGACATGCTGAAAACCTGAGGAAGCAGTTTTTCGCTCTCTGGGGTTGGGGAGTTTTCACAGCTGAATGACTGGCTCTCTGGGCCACACCTTGCAGGAAAGAGCACTTCCTTTGGGGCAGGACATGCCTGAGTTAGCCACGCCCCCTGAATGACATGACACACTCGTCGTGTCACAGAGCGATGCTGACTCAGCCACACGACGCGCTCACACGGTGCTCTGCAGCGGAAGCCCCGAACCCGGCCAGGACCACTGCCATATTCAGGGTAGAACCAGGTCATAGAAACCACTGCCTTACACTTACACACACACCACACACACACACACACACACACATACCACCATACACACACACACACCAGCACATATACACACAAACACACACATACACACACACACACCAGCACACACACCAGCACATATACACACACACACACACACACACACCAGCACACACACACACACACATACCCCAGCATATACACACACACACACACACACCAGCACACACACACAAACACACACACACACCAGCACATATACACACAAACACACACACACACACACACACACACACATACCAGCACACACACACCAGCACATACATACCAGCACACACACACACACACACACACACACACACACACACACACATACACACCATAACACACACACACACACACCAGCATATACACATACACACACACACCAGCACACACACCAGCACATATACACACACACACACACACCAGCACACACACACACACACACACACACACACACACACATACCCCAGCATATACACACACACACACACACAAAGATGCATGCATACACACATAAAGGACATACACATACACACAAACATGTCCACACACATGCACCTCTGACTGCACTCTGATGGAGACAGCATATTCCAGTACGGATACCGACATATTAAAGACTGAAAAACACATAGAGGTGTTCGTGCTGGAAATGGCACAGCAGCTGGAAACCATGCCACCCCTTCTCACAGCGAAGAGGCCAGCCCAGATGCAGACGATTCTGACATTGGTTTAAATTTAATCTCCTTATGTTTCCTGCACTCATCTCACTCTCTCTCACACACACACACACACACACACACACATACACACACAGCAGCACCATCGTTCAGTGCTCCAGCTCCTCTTTAGCAAAGTCTCCTTTCTGACTGTCTCACAGCGCAGTGACTCCTTCACTCAAACCTCCTGCTCACAGACACCAATCAATCTAGACCACCAGACCAAAGCCGTTTGATTAACAGGCTTCAGCTGGAGGAACCCCAGGGTAGCACTCTGCCCCAGTAACAAACTAACCAAGCTGTTTTGAAAAGGATTAAGCTCAGCGTGTTGTGAGAGGATGAGTGTGTGACAGTGGACAGGGCTCGTCTTTCTCACACAGCTCCGCCTGCATTTGGTCTCCTGGGGCAACTTCTTTCTTCATAAATAACTGGCTGGAGAACCATGCCGTATTCCTGATGGTCAAAGTCCACCCAATATTCAGCTTCAGGAACAGTGTTCAGCTGTGTCAATGTTTAGCAGTGTCAGTGCTCAGCAGTGTTAGCGTCAGTGATCAGCAGTGTCAGTGCTCAGCAGTGTCAGTGCTCAGCAGTGTTAGCGTCAGTGATCAGCAGTGTCAGTGCTCAGCACTGTTAGCGTCAGTGCTCAGCAGTGTTGGTGCTCAGCAGTGTTAGTGTCAGTGCTCAGCAGTGTTAGTGCTCAGCAGTGTCAGTGCTCAGCAGTGTCAGTGCTCAGCAGTGTCAGTGTCAGTGTTTTTCGTTGAAGCACTGGTGTACATGCATTCGCTCCCTGAGTGTCCCTGCCAGTATCAGTGCTTCCTCAGTCATGGTCTGTTCAGTAGGCCCACACCCTTTTCCCAGAATCCCCTACAAATACAGGACAGAGAGAGAACCCTTTCCCCATAATCTCCTGCAAATACAGGACAGAGAGAGAACCCTTTTCCCAGAACCCCCTGCAAATACAGGACAGAGAGAGAACCCTTTTCCCAGAACGCCCTGTCTGTCTGTTTACAAACCAGATTAAACAAGAAGCCGTTTATATGCACAAGCACCCCCCCACTGTGCAACTCAAACTCAGGAGAAAACAGACAGCTGGCCCTCAGTGTCACCCCCTACAAACGCCCCACCCACACAGCCTGGCTCTGAGCGCCGAGGTGTGTGCTCAGAGCGCATGGGCCGCCATGATGCCCTGCTCTGCAGTGGAGCTGCGTCCACTGACTGATCTCACCAATCAGAAAGAGAGGTGAAGATCACTGGTGCTCCACAACACAGAATATGGAGAGAAGACCGCAGT
Organism: Megalops cyprinoides; assembly: GCF_013368585.1. Lineage (NCBI taxonomy): Eukaryota > Metazoa > Chordata > Actinopteri > Elopiformes > Megalopidae > Megalops > Megalops cyprinoides. Next base: position 32,864,220 of record NC_050598.1, on the reverse strand, counting down.
GAAAAAGGGTTGAATGAGCCAGTCTGGTTCCAGCTCTACAGTGGGAAAGGGGTACAACCAACACACGCACACACGCACACACACACGCACGCACGCACACACACACACACACGCGCGCGCGCACACACACATACACACATACACACGCACGCACACACACACACAGACACGCACGCACGCACGCACGCACGCACGCACGCACGCACACACACACACACACGCGTGCGCACACACACATACACACGCACGCACACACACACACAGACACGCACGCACGCGCGCACACACACACACACGCACGCACAGAGAGCAAGGACAAAGTGGGGAGGGAGACCTAGCCGAGAGAGAATCCAAACACAGCACCATGAGAGCACTTCCTGTTGCTGGTACTCTGTGTCTGTGGTAATTTAGTGCTCACTAATGCCTTAAGAGAAGATTGATTTAATAAAACACAGGGCAGCACAGTGAGGCCATTAGGAGGAGCGGCTTGTCTGGTGTTCCTCACCGCACATGCTCTGAAGGATGGTTTGGGGGGGAAGGGTCAGTGACCCCCTCTGGACTCTGCCCCTCCTCCCCCCTCCCACTCTCACTTCCACCAGCACAGTGAGGATAGATAGGCCTCCCACACCACAGAGAGAGCATCCAGCACACCGCCCAAATCCAAACACACACAAACACACTCACAGAAGACTCAGAAACATAGGCGCACACACATACACATATACTCAAACAGACAGACACAGACAGACCAGCAGACACACACACACACAAATGCACACACACAAACACACGCACACACACACACTCACACACACAGAAGACTCAGAAACATAGGCGCACACACATACACATATAGACTCAAACAGACAGACACAGACAGACCAGCAGACACACACACACACACACAAACACACAAATGCACACACACAAACAAACACAAACAAACACACACACTCACACACACACACACACACTCTCTCACACACACTCTCACACACATACACACACTCTCTCACACACACTCTCACACACACACACACACACTCTCACACACACACACACACACACACACACACACACACTCACACACACACAAACACACACACACTCACACACACAAACACACACACACAAACTGTTTGCTTTGCACAGGTCGTGCAGGGTGCCACGCAGTGTCAATATTTAAAGGTTTTTGGGCTGCATGTGGAGGCAGCCTGGGGCTGAAGTGCTGCTCTGTTTGAGCTCGCCTGGTTATGAATCCACGTGCATAACGACACCTTTATTCATAAACATCACTCAACAAAGACATAAATCCACACAGTTCATATTACCAGCAAATATGCACAGTGACGCAATGAAAATACACTGCCTTTGAATGAGGTCTTTTTTCAGATTCGCGCGTAAGTACCTCGCTCATATTCCTTTCTTTATTATCGGTAAACTGACCATTCCTGTAGCTGCATTCCCATTATGACCATATACGCTCCAGCCACACTGATGTACTCAAATCACTGAAGTTAGAACCACACAGATATAATTCTACCCCAACACTAAAGGACAAGAGATCAGGGGAAATGTGTGTGTGAGAGAGAAAGAGAGAGAGAGACCTCAGCACTGACACAGGGAGAGACACAGGGAGAGACTGCGCTCAGCACTGACACAGGGAGAGACACAGGGAGAGACTGCGCTCAGCACTGACACAGGGAGAGACACAGGGAGAGACTGCGCTCAGCACTGACACAGGGAGAGACTGCGCTCAGCACTGACACAGGGAGAGACACAGGGAGAGACTGCGCTCAGCACTGACACAGGGAGAGACACAGGGAGAGACTGCGCTCAGCACTGACACAGGGAGAGACTGAGCTCAGCACTGACACAGGGAGAGACTGAGCTCAGCACTGACACAGGGAGAGACTGCGCTCAGCACTGACACAGGGAGAGACACAGGGAGAGACTGCGCTCAGCACTGACACAGGGAGCTGTGCTCAGAAGCTCCATTCTGTAAAGATATATCTTAACCCACCCACAGCAGCAGAGCACAGAGTCAGCTGAAGAAACCCACTACACAGCGGCCCCCCAAAAACAAAACACTCTGTGACCTCTCCGCCCCCTAACACACAGACACACAAACGAGCTATGTTAGCACGCTCAGCCCCCGCCTCTCGAGAGCAGAGTGTGGGTGTGTGAGGGGGAGTGTATACATTAGCACACAGCATTTGCTGAACAGATGTCCAGCGCGTGTGAGGTTCGGATCTCTGCTTGTCATGTTGTTTCCCTGTTCAGCTGGTTCTGGGAAACCCAGCTTCCAGCCCACAGCCCCGCACTGGGGCCGCGCGGGGCGAGGGGGGGTTACGCCAGGAAAGCTCTTACAAAAGCAGAGCCCTGGGACCAATCACAGGGCAAGCACAGAGCCCTGGGACCAATCACAGAGCAAGCACAGAGCCCTGGGACCAATCACAGAGCAGAAGCTAATGGTACAGGGTAACTATTCTGAGAGCTTCTGTCAGAAAGATCGTTAACAAAGAAAGATGGGCTTAACCTCTGTGGCCTCGTGGAGAGACTGTCAGAGAGAGAGAGGCGGTCGGAGCAGCACAGCACAGAGGACCATCTCCACCCTTTCAAACTCTCCTTTGATCAAAACCGCTCAGAATCGGTCAGCTCAACAGGACCACAGTGACCTCAGAGTGACACACGGTCAAACCGCAGAGATTACAGAGGCTCTGAGATGCAGCACAAGCGACACTCACCGTGAGTGACAGAGGCATGCCGAGTGTTAGACAGGTGCATCACAGGTGAGACATCCCAATGCACCATCACAAAAAAACACACTACAGGTCCTAACACTGTTGCAAGGTGCTACGCTGTTAGAGTGAGTTACGCTGTCAAAAGGGCGTCACGCTGTCAGAGGGTACTGCAGTGTCATGTTCCGTAACAGGGTGTAACCGTGTGTGAAGGTGTTACACTGTTAGTTACACTGTCTCAGACATTAAAAGCACAAGCATATCCTTCCTGGCTGACCGTGCAATGCTTTTAGCAGCGGAGTCTGGAGGGAGAGAGGCTGAGGCAGAGCGGAGCGTTACTGAGGGATGCTCACTGTGAGCAGGGCAGGAGATCACACCTCCAGCTGGGAGTGAGAGGAGGGCTCTGGAACAGTTCACCCTGAGTCTGAGAGAGGGGGCCTGTTAGCACAGAGTCTCCGCAGACTGCAGCTCAGCCTTTTTGCTTTTAACAGGATTAATACCCAGCACAGCTCCGCTGGAATAGGGCGGGAAACACGGCCACCAGGCTTAATAATCAAATGAGTGTTAACCTGAGTGTGTGAGCAGGAGGCTAGCGTGCGAGTGTCAGTCCCACAGCTGCCACACGACATGACTATCAAGCTAACGATGTCATTCTCATCTCATCTACAGCAGCAACATTAGCCAGCGCAGCTGCAGCTTGGCACCAGGTCTGCTGACTGTGTGAAGCGAGTCAGTTCAGTGGGTCGGACAGACGGCCTCCTGTGGGTGACCAAGCAGCCGGGGAGAGAGCGGCAAGCACAGGTAAGGAGGTAAGGAGGAGGAGAGAAAGAAGCGCACAGCACAGGAGAGAGGGACGAAGACAGACAGCTGTAAACGAGACAGAGAGACGGAGGGAGACAGCGAGACGGAGGGAGACAGAGAACTGAGGTTTTTGTTTTTTCATTTTCACTGTAAATGGAAGGGAAGACCTTATGCCTCAAAGTCAGACGATCATAATACATTCAGTTCCACTCCAGACCCAATCATCGCCAGGCTTTCAGTTCCACTGTGGACAACTGGACCACCGACACACTTGGCTCCCACAGAGCAGAGTCTGCCCTCTACCCCCAGAACCCTTCAAAGCAATCCTGTTTCTGCAGCTCAGGAAATACAGAGGAGCACAAAGACAGAGAGACGTTTCACATAAGCTCTTTATTTAACTGTCAAAATCGGTAAACAGCAAAAAAAGGGTCCTAAAATTAAAGACAACAAAGAAATCCCTACAGAGATAAAACCACAGAGAAATAAATGTTCCTCACACTCTCACACACACACACACTACTACATTATGAAAGATTCTTATACAAAAGGATCTTTAAACCAAATTTCAATCTAGCTTTCCACAGTTAAAAGAACTGACTGGAGAGAGAGAGAGGAGAGAGGGAGAGTGAGAGGGAGAGACATAGAGAGACAGAGAGTGAGGGAGAGTGCAAGAGAGAGAGGGAGAGAGAGAGAGAGAGCATGAAAGAGAGAGAGAGGCAGGCTGTGGGAGGTACAGTACCGGCCAGCATGGCTGCAGTCTGAGTTAGAGTGGGGTTACAGGTCGGGCACTGCGGTTTGTCAGAAATAAAAGCACTTAACCCTGCTGTGACCCCTGAGCAGAGAGACTTTGGCCCCTGCTGCCAGTCAACCCCCCCAGCCCCACCCCCAAGTGCATTTCGACACACTACCTCTGCTCTCTCATTCATCAAACCCATCACAAACAAGGCTGACACACAGAGCTTCCGGAAGGCTTACTGACGCACAGAGCTTCCAGAAGGCCTTACTGACACACAGAGCTTCCAGAAGGCTTACTGACACACAGAGCTTCCAGAAGGCCTTACTGACACACAGAGCTTCCGGAAGGCCTTACTGACACACAGAGCTTCCAGAAGGCCTTACTGACACACAGAGCTTCCAGAAGGCTTACTGACACACAGAGCTTCCAGAAGGCCTTACTGACACACAGAGCTTCCAGAAGGCTTACTGACACACAGAGCTTCCAGAAGGCCTTACTGACACACAGAGCTTCCAGAAGGCCTTACTGACACACAGAGCTTCCAGAAGGCTTACTGACACACAGAGCTTCCGGAAGGCTTACTGAAACACAGAGCTTCCGGAAGGCTTACTGACACACAGAGCTTCCGGAAGGCCTTACTGACGCACAGAGCTTCCGGAAGGCCTTACTGACGCACAGAGCTTCCGGAAGGCCTTACTGACGCACAGAGCTTCCGGAAGGCCTTTCCACAGCCAGCGGGGAGGCAGCTGGCCGAGGCCCGGCTGCGTCTTCCCGCATCGGCACAGCACTGCCCTCCTCACAGCAAAGCATGCTGTGTAATGCAACGTCACATTCGTGTAGCAGCACGAAGGCAGAGACAGACTGTCTGATACATGGCTGTATCTGAAATCATTTACACATGGAGGTGTACACACATCCCCACCACCCCAGCACTTCAGTGCTGATCCCTGTAAGAGCAGAGCTGTGTGGCTCTGATCCCTGTCCTCTCTGAGCTGTGTGGCTCTGATCCCTGTCCTCTCTGAGCTGTGTGGCTCTGATCCCTGTCCTCTCTGAGGTGTGTGGCTCTGATCCCTGTCCTCTCTGAGGTGTGTGGCTCTGATCTCTGTCCACTCTGAGGTGTGCGGCTCTGGTAGCTTCCACTCCAGTCTGCTGCAGGGCCCTGCCCTCACCATTCCTTCAAGTACTCCATCTGCTCCCTTTGCTAATTAATGTGACTAACTGCTCATTTAATCTGAACAATTACACAATTTCCACATCCAGATGTTTGCCACCAGTCACTCCCACCCTCTGCAAAGGCTCCTGGGATACCTCACTATGCTCGTCTCTCTCTCCTTCATTCTCCTCTCTCTGTCACAGGGATGTGCTCACAACTTTGCCCATGTGCCTCTCACATCTAAATGTGGCTGCCTTCAGGGAGGAAGAGGAAGAAGAGGAGAAAGAGGAAGAGGAGGAGGAGGAGAAGGAAGACTCTCAGCATGCATCTATCAGGTGTGATGCACTGCGCATGCAGTAGCGTAGCCTTTCGGCTCTCAGCGACACCGACAGGTAAACATACACTCGTGTCTGCACACAGGTAACATACACCTGGAAAGAGGCCAAAGACCTGCGAGCAGCTCAGAGAGGCAACCTGCTGAGACTCTGAGCCACTGTTCCTCATGTTCACTCAGACACACACACACACACACACACACACACACAGCTGACATCAGCCCAGACCAACCCCTGCCCTCCAGACACAGCCCTGAGTTGGCTGCCATGGTAACAGACAGTGCAGAGATGCCTAGCACCCACAGCCTCTCACAACGTGGGACAAGGACGGGCCAGTGGGGGGGCGGGGTCAGGAGGGCCAGGCCGGGAGGGGGCTCCTCAGGTGAACAGCAATGAATGAGACAACTTGTCTCAGCGGGAGATCCGGCCCCCTGTCCCAGGACCCAGGTGCACTTACACAAAGCAGCCGTTTAAAAGTGAGCATGTCTGAGAGGGTTTGGCAGCCAGCGCTAACCCCCAATCCCTTACCCCCTCCCTTCCCAGGGACGAAAGCCAGCCTGGGGCCGGCAGTCTCAGCCAATCACGACAGGGTTTCAGCTCTCGGCAGCCCCTCCCTGTCCACTCAGGACGCAGCACAGTCCACAGGGGTCACACTCATGGTGAAGCAATATGCTTCAGCCCCTCAACACACACACAGACGCAATTAGTCCAATCTGATTCACCAGAGCTATGCTATAAACACACACACTTCGTAACTATGGAGAGTGAGAACAGGTGTATCTATGGAGAGAGAGACCAGGTGTATCTATGGAGAGGGAGAGCTGGCGTAACTATGGAGAGAGAGCGGGCGTATCTATGGAGGGAGAGCGGGCGTGACTATGGAGGGAGGGAGGGAGAGTGGGTGACATATACAGCACACCATGAAGAGCACAGATATCCAGAAGGATTTAGGATGAACTGAAAAAGCAGATGCAGGAGTGTGAGAGCTACCCTGTCTGCCCCCCAGGGTGAAAACAGACACCCCCAGTGTCCCTACTCTGCTTATGAATGAGACAGGTAAGGATTCAAGTCTCAGAGTTTTTCCTGGCCTCCATTTTGGCTCTAGAGCGCACGCCCAGTGACAGGCAGTTGGCTCAGACACTCATGCTGTGACAGGCGATTATGCAGTCATTCATACCCACTGTTTTCAGAGCATCCATCTTGGCTCAACTGTTCCATGACAGGGGCAGACAGCAACATGACATGAATGGAAACAAAGGGCCGGGCGCTGGGGGGAGAGCAGGAGCCAGATCCCGGCGCAGTGACACAGACGACATGAATACCCCCCCCCGCACAGACACGGCTCGCATGTCAGGATCAGTCCACAGAAACAGAATCACTCAGCACCGCAACACCATTTCATCACCAAGCGAAGTGTGTGTGTGTGTGTGTGTGTGTGTCTGCATGCTTAACTTTGTATGAGTGTTTGTGTTTGTATGACTTTATATGAGAATGAGTGACTGTGTGTGTGTATATAAGGTTGTATGTGTGTGTATGTGTGCAATTCCTGTGAATTTGAGCTCACCAGTAGGCAAGATCTTCACACTGCCATTAAGAGACCATATGCACACGCACGCACACACACACGCACGCACACACACACGCACGCACACACGCACACACGCACGCACACACGCACGCACGCACACACACACACGTGCATGTGTTATCCTAACGTTCTGATCCACCATGCCGCATGGAGGGCACTTTGTGACAATCTCATCTGTAAAAATGCTCTAAAACAAATAAAATCTGATTGATTGACTGACTGACTGAAATGCTGCAGGGGCCACAGGGGCACTGACAGCCTCACCCTGCCCCCAGGCCACACCCTCAGCACGCACTGATTGGGAGACAGCCCCGGCGTGGCCGACCAATCCGCAGCTCCGTCAGGCCTCGAATGGGAGAGAGATGCGTTACATTCACTCTGCGAGGTATGGGGGGGGTTTAGAGCCCAAATCTCCAGGGCTGTGTGCAGGACACAGCTGAGCGCTGCAGGTCAGAGCCCCCCCTCCAAACCACCCCCCCACCCGCGTGGTGACCCACGCCTTCCCTCTGCAGAGCAGTATTACACAGAGCTCTGAGTCATCGGCCCAGACCCGTTCATGATCCTCATCACACCCCACTGTGTTCATGCAGAGATATCACACACAGCTCCGTCTCAGAGGGCCTTCAGTCCGGGTTCTGGGGTTCATGTTGGGTTCACAAAGCAGCGATCAGGCAGGGAGACGAAAGGCATCCAGACCGAGCTGATCTCAAACAGAGCCCAATCACCCGCGAACTGCGTCACAGGCCAGAGAGACACACAGACAGAGGGACAGACAGACAGACCTACTGCAGGAAGTGGCAGGATGAAGCTGAAACCCACAGAATGACTCAGAGACCCTCATGCACTGCAGAGCTCTCTGTGACACTACCTGCACGGCTACCTGCACACACACACATGAACACACACACACACACACACACACACACACACACACACACAAACACACACGCACGCACGCACGCACGCACACACGCACACACGAACACACGAACACACACACACACACACAAACACACAAACACACACACACACACACACACACACACACACACACACACACACACATGAACGCACACACACACACTTACGAACACGAACACACACACACAAACACACACACACGCACACACCTACGTGTTCACCCCTCTCCTGATCCAAGTTCAGCCCAGGTAGACGCCACCAGGTGCATCTTCCCATATTGATATGTACAGTTAGACAGCAGTTACATTAATAATCAATAAGAAGCAGCTGGCTGTCTGCATATTCTCAGTGTGCTTGCTGTGTGTGTGTGTGTGTGTGTGTGTGTGTGTGTATGGTGGAGGGGGGTTTTGGCTGCAGGCCAGCCTGTATAATAAGCAACAGAAACACAAGATGACATGAGGCACAACAACGCAAGCTAAATCTGGAAAGAGCCTGTTCCTGCCTCATCTGCGCATATCTCCCGCAGTGTCCAATCCCTTCCATGCACACCTCTGCGCATATCTCCCACAGTGTCCAATCCTTTCCATGCACACGTCTGCGCATATCTCCCACAGTGTCCTATCCTTTCCATGCACACCTCTGCGCATATCTCCCACAGTGTCCAATCCCTTCCATGCACACCTCTGCGCATATCTTCCACAGTGTCCTATCCTTTCCATGCACACCACTGCGCATATCTCTATATGCCCCACCTTTCTGCATGAGACGTGTTCAGGGCAGATAAGGCCTGTGAGAAAGCCACAGGCCACTTTTAAACTGAAGCGTTTCAGTAACCGCGACAGCGTCGTTAGTATCTGCGCAGAGGGTGAGAGGCGTCACACACCACAGGGCCAGTTCCGCTGCAGAGGCCAGTGAGAGCAGCAGGCCTTTAGTCAGTGATGTTTTCGCGCATATAAACCCTGCAGTCTGCTGCACGCTGGCGACACACAGCTCTAACATTGTTACGCCACTGCTTCAAGTTTCCCCCGTGGTGGAAGGACCTCGCTGCGCTCCAGCTGCGAATTATTCACAACGTGTGCTGCATCTTCTGAACGAACGCTCTGAGATGCCACCCGCACACTGTGAGGCTGCGACGCACCCTCACGACGCACCTCCCCCACTGTGCGCCTAACGAGAGGAAACGCTCAGACGGGCCCGCAGGGCAGGGGCGGGGCCTCATCCCTGTGTACGCAGCTCTCTGTTAAGTCACCAGGACACAGGTGTTATTTCCACATCATGTTTTACCTCCATGAGGAGAGTAAACTGTCAGAAAAGCATTGCTGCCAGCAGGGCTGGTAACAGCCTGCAGTAACAGCGCTCACATTACCAGCACACGGTAACAGCGCTCACATTACCAGCACACGGTAACAGCGCTCACATTACCAGCACACGGTAACAGCGCTCACATTACCAGCACAAGGTAACAGCGCTCACATTACCAGCACAAGGTAACAGCGCTCACATTACCAGCACACGGTAACAGCGCTCACATTACCAGCACACGGTAACAGCGCTCACATTACCAGCACACGGTAACAGCGCTCACATTACCAGCACAAGGTAACAGCGCTCACATTACCAGCACACGGTAACAGCGCTCACATTACCAGCACAAGGTAACAGCGCTCACATTACCAGCACACGGTAACAGCGCTCACATTACCAGCACACGGTAACAGCGCTCACATTACCAGCACACGGTAACAGCGCTCACATTACCAGCACACGGTAACAGCGCTCACATTACCAGCACACGGTAACAGCGCTCACATTACCAGCACACAGTAACAGCGCTCACATTACCAGCACACGGTAACAGCGCTCACATTACCAGCACACGGTAACAGCGCTATCATTCACTCCTGCTGCTGATCGTCTGTGGTGTTAACCTCTGTCCACTGGAGTTACACAGAGGTCTTACCTGGACTGCACCAGCTCCTAAATCAACAACAAAACATCTTCTGTTGTTTCAGCAGCTTATGAATGCCCCCACTGGAAGTGAAATGTGCAACATTTCCACTTTCCCCTAAAATGAACAAATACATAAGCAGAGATGTAGCATTGTGGGTGTTATGAATAATGACAAGCTGATGAAAGCAAGTCAGTGATGACACAGGAAAACCTGCAGAGACCCTGAGAAACTTTACAGGTAAGCTTGCAGGTGAACCCACCGAGACTCTGACAAACAGGTAAGCTTGCAGGTTGAACCCACAGAGACTCTAACAGTCTCTCTGCTGAAAGTTGGGAGGAAAGACAAACACCCAGGTCTCCATGCCAACAGCTCCCCCTGTGGCACACTACTGCATGCTGACAGCCTCTCCTTAACCCTATTACGGTCATTACCATGGTTACTGTTATGGTCATTACCATGGTTACCATTACGGTCATTTCCATGGTTACCGTTACAGTCACTAGCATAGTCATGGTTTGCTCCCTTTTTACGCAGTGCGCACTGAGTGGAGCATACACTGAGTGTGTATGGCCATGGCACGGCCCGGTCACGGCCCGTCTGCAGAGCGATCGGCTTCTGACCACGGCCGTGACACCAAAACCAGGGCAGAATGACCACAGGCGACTGCTGCAATAATCCAGGGCTCCCTGCACACCCTGGAACCAATCACATCCACCAGCAACAGCACAAACTGAACACAAACCCTTGCAACCACACAAACAAGCCACAGCAGCGGAGACAACCATGGAAAACAACCAATCACTGGAAACTGGGGTATCACAACCTCCCACAACCAGGCCAATCCAACACAACCTCCTGCAACCGGGCCAATCCAACACAACCTCCCGCAACCGGGCCAATCAACAAAACCACCCGCAACCGGCCCAATCAGACACAACCTCCCGCAACCGGGCCAATCCGACACAACCTCCCGCAACCAGGCCAATCCAACACAACCTCCAGCAACCGGGCCAATCCAACACAACCTCCAGCAACCGGGCCAATCAGACACAACCACCCGCAACCGGGCCAATCCAACACAACCTCCCGCAACCGGGCCAATCAACAAAACCACCCGCAACCGGCCCAATCAGACACAACCTCCCGCAACCGGGCCAATCCAACACAACCTCCCGCAACCGAGCCAATCAACAAAACCTCCCACAACCGGGCCAATCCAACACAACCTCCCACAACCGGGCAAATCCAACACAACCACCCGCAACCGGCCCAATCAGACACAACCTCCAGCAACCAGGCCAATCCGACACAACCACCTGCAACCGGCCCAATCAGACACAACCTCCAGCAACCGGGCCAATCCGACACAACCACCCGCAACCGGGCCAATCAACAAAACCACCCGCAACCGGCCCAATCAGACACAACCTCCAGCAACCGGGCCAATCTGACACAACCACCCGCAACCGGCCCAATCAGACACAACCTGCAACAACCGGGCCAATCCAACACAACCACCCACAACCGGGCCAATCAACAAAACCACCCGTAATCTGATCTTTGGGACTGCAGTGGTTTGCCTTAAATGAGGAGTGAACACTAAACACTCAGAATACCTGTCTGTTGGCACCTGTTGAACAAACACAAAGAAAACAACATGGGTGTATCAATTACAACTAACTCCATGCGTCTCTCCCCTCTCCGTGGCTCAGACAGCGGCACACAGCAGACTCCGCCCCCTGCTGAGGGTTCCGTGGTCTCCCTGGAGACCGGCCACTAGCCACAGACTCTGGCCTGTCAGCTTCTGTTTCCTCACCATCTCAGCCAAACTGGTTCAGCTGCAATCATTTAAAGAAGCACCCTGGAGACAGGAGACAGGTTACGGCCCTAAACCCAGCCCAAACCCAAAGCCTAAACCCCTTCCTTCAGCCCCCTGGTACAAATGTGTCTGTTTTTGAGTGGACCTGAGACCCCTGCCCAGCTTTCCTGTAAATCACATCAAAGCAGTCCTCTAAGAACACACCACACATAGGTGACCATGAATACTGGTTCTTCTTTAAAACAGGAACAAAAAAGTCATCATTGATTCTGCTGTCAGCTTTGTGTGTAATGTCAGGCTTTTTCTGGAAATTCTACTCCAAAGCTTCAGTGTCCGCCATGTTATTGACTCAGCCAGTCAGACAGCACTCTGCAGGCTATCACATTATCCCAGACAGAGTCAGGAAGTAGCCTGTCCTCCAGTTACAGCTTCCTAAAGAGCAGCATCTCCCTTCAAAATCTCCTGCACACACACACACACTCTCACTCATACACACAGACACACACATACACTCTCACACACATGCACACACACACATATACACACTCACTCATACGCACAGACACACACACTCTCACCAGGTCCCTTCGCCCCTCACTGGGCTCCCCTCCCAGTTCCCAAAAGCAGGGAACAGGATACCTGTGTCTCTGAGAGGGAGGGAGAGAACTGGAGCGTGAGTGGAGAGTGAGAGGACAATCCGGCTGTGATCCCAATCTCTCAGGCGGAGAATGAATGTCCCCTTTCACCCTCCACTTAGGATGGATAAAGACAAGCCTGAGACAGCTACCCTACACAAAATCTACTCAGTCCCACAGCAAAAGAGTAGTAAAACCAATTGAGAAAAGAAGAAAAACACTAAAAATAACCCAAGTCAGCAGATGCAGGGAGTCTCCCTACTGAGTGCTGATAATGAAAGCAGCTTCTCTGAGGACCTGACCCAACATGCAAGAGTTGCAAGATCCTCCACCAATTTGAAACAACGGCACATGCAAAGTACGAGCAGAGAGATCATAACAAAAACAACTCACTGTCTTTCCCCACTGCAGGAAGCCAACCCATGAGCTGGAAGAATCCAGCCATTCACAGAGAAAGCAAGGAAAAGAGGAGAGTTGAATTTCCCTTCCTGAGACCTGTGTGGATTGGCCTACAGCCACTGATGTGAACCTGAACCAGGGTTACTGGTCAAACCAGCGCATGCTGCTCTCAAACAGCTGCCAAGCCTGTGCCCCGAACCATGGAGGAGCGATAAAGCACTCCTCACAAGCACTCAGGTGTCAGCCTGGATTCATGTGTCCTCATGGGGAAGTGATGCATTTTTAAATGCACGAGACGGAAGATTCACATTACCAGAAGCAAACTTGAAAAATAATTCCAAACATGATCAAACAGGGTTCTCTCATGTTCATGACCTGCTGGGCTGCCAGCTGGTCTCTCTCTCCCTCTGGCTGGAGGAGGTGCGGAGCTGTGTACTGGTCTCTCCCTCTGGCTGGAGGAGGTGCGGAGCTGAGTACTGGTCTCTCCCTCTGGCTGGAAGAGGTACAGACCAACCGTGTTTTCCTTTCACAGATATGAGGCACACCTCACCCCTCTCCCAGCTTGCAAAGTGGGGGATAATTACATTACCAGATTGACAGGCAGATTAGGAGCCTGTCCTGGAAACCAGGAAGCTCATAATCTTTGCAGGAAGTTACATGGGGTCTTGACTACAGTGAGCCAGGTCCTCCGTTTCAAATCTTGTTGCAAAGGCAGCACCTCATATGGCACAGTGTCCCCGCTCCACATGCTGCGGGGCACCGTTGCGCTCTGAAAAGAAGCCGATGCCCCAAACTTCAGCACCACCCCCAGACAGGGCCTCTCAAGAGTCAGACAGCCGGGCGGAGAAAGCCAGCCAGGTGAGGATTACATCAACAGCAGAGAAACAGCATCAGCACAGCCCTGAGCTGACAGCATCCACACCCTGAGCGGGCTGCTTCAGGCACACAGCAGTGCAGCTCTGAATGCATATGTGCCACAGACCCTCAGTGCTGTGCACGTAACAACCTCCCCTCAGGACCCACTGCAGCCCCCTTCACAAAGCCATCGGACGAGAACCGTCACACAAGCACACAGCCCACCGGACACGACACGCCACACCAGGGTATTGACAGGAAATGTTGATGACGACGATGATGATGACGATGATGATGATGATAAAGTCAGTTGAACCCAAGCGTGCCCTTGAGGGCATTAGGAAATGTAGGAGGCAGAGGGATGCCATGAAAGCCCCTCCTTTTCTCCTGCTCACTTACTGCTATCCAGAAAGGTTTTTAAAATAAATCAGCTCCTGCCCACCTCTAACTTGGGATGTCCCTTCATCGCCAACATTGCCCTGGCCTTTTCTTACACACACTAACACCCCCCCCCCCCCCCCCCCCCACAAGTCCCCCAGTTCCAAAGAGTCAAAATAGCCTGGCTCCATGCCAGAACACCTCACGACGAGCAATCTGTCACTCCTGTGCAGCCGAAAGCAGAGACGCCTCATTTGCATTCTCCACTGAGGAGATCACAGGGCAGAAGAACGGTGGAGCCATCCCCAACAGAAGGTCTGTCAGAAAAACCCATTTCTGCACCAACCATCAGCAGCACAAACAGTCAGCTAATGGCTCACGGGCTGCTGCGTGTTCTGAGGGTGTCCCATTCAGTCCTCTCCAGGGCTGTAAAACACCGAACTCGATTACATTTCTGTACGATCGGAACAATCTGTCTCCGTAGACACACATTCTCCCCCTTCGTGTGAAAGCAGCAGTGAGCACTGTGCTCTCCCCTTTCCCTGCTGGAGGTCACGTTCCAGCACCTCTACCTGGCCAGGGTCATTCCAGGTAGAATGGCTGGCTGACTCTCCTGCCCACGGCACTCTGCTAGTCATATCTGTGGCTATGCGCCATGTGAAATACTGATAAAGGAAGTTCTGTTCCTGAGGATACACCGGACTCCTTATTAATCCTGCCATTAGTTAGCCAAACAATAAAGCCTGCACTCATAAGGTGTATTTATAGCAGTTAACAGAAACTACAGTCTGTCTCAGTCTCAAATATATCTGAACTTAGGCAGTTATATCTACTGCTCAGCTTAACAACGTAATAGGCAGTTTAACTGGACCTCCCTGTCCTTGCTCCTTGACGAGTATTATGCTCATGTCACCAAAAAGGTTGCTCTTTCAAATGCGATTTGATTGATAGATCGATAATTGACTTCATTCGTGTGCCCTGAGCGTTTGCCAAAGCGATGACTACAGCCGTATTCTCTCTTGAACGGGTTAGCGAGTAAAAGTTGTACAGCTGGCTAACAGTAATGGATTTTGTTGATATCAGGGCCTCACATTCGTGGAAAAGGGCGCAGACGGCGATAACATGTTATTGTCAGGACGATAACACTGTAAAAGTTCCGAGCGAATGGCAAACCGCTGCTCAACCAGAAGAGTTCTTTCACGAAATTGCGCTAGGGAAACTGCTTCAAGGGGGGGAAGCTTTTCTAGAAATAGGCTACTACAAGCGCGCATTTAATGACCTTACTAAACTACTAAAAAAGCAATGTAGAATATACGAACCTTAACTTCGCCCAGATTGTCACCTCAAAACAAAATGACAATACTGAACTTGTTTAATTTCGCACCAGGTGTCTACCGTTAAAGCTTTACTCTAAACAATTCAAACGTGAAATGCAACAGCCGACAAAGTGCAGTTTGGCGATCGCTTGTATTACTGTTGCCACATACAGCTGCGGAAAATTGTTCGGACTTTCCATCAGTCCAAAGCGGACCGCAGAACCAACTTAAGCAGGGTATCGTAAGCCACAGCCCGACTGAGATGTTCCGCGTTTTGAGTGAAATATATCTCCCTACAGATAACAATATGTAGTACATTAACAACTATGAATAAATGCTTGCACATGTTTTCTATTTGCAATGGTATATTCTGAAGAATAATCCGAATAAGCCTTGCGTGAGAAAAACCAACAGCCCCCCCCCCCCGGTTCGATGGCCTGATTGAAATAACTATCGTATTTCCCCACCACCCATCGGTCCTGCTTCCCTGATCCTGCCGATCCTAGCACAGCTTTTGGTGGTGTATCTGCCGACGGCAGCTAGCTGGCAAGTAAACTCCAAAGGTATAAAGCAAATGTTTCACGCTTCGTTTGGTCAAGGGATTAATGACTGCCTTTGTATTCTACAGCTGTCAATCCTGCTTAATATTTACTTGATATATACTTAAAATACTTATTTTTTGCGTCTTTGGACCTGGCTAGAAGGCTACCTGTTCGACACAGTAGGTACCACGACAAAAGGTAGCCGTGCCATACGCTTCTTCCTCCGCTTAATCAAATTCGTTGCATCACTGAAAACTGAAATACGCCATACTATAACAAACCCTTTCGAAGCAGTTTCCGCTTAGTTAAAATGGGGTGTGTAAATACAACATTTGTATGTTTGTGTTTTTCTAGCGATATCTTCCAAAATACACACGCCCCTCGCCCCGTATGGATGAAAGCTTACCTTTAGAATTGCTGAATGCGGTGTACCAAGAGAGCGATATGAATCCGCACAGACCGAACAACAAGACCGTTAGGAAGGTGCCATTTCGGAGCCTCATCTCCGGATCACCGGGATCATGTCCGAACCGAACGCGGGGCGGCTGTTGCGAGGTCCGTTTGCGTTTCGGCAGAGCTGCGGCGCGGGGAGCAGTTTTTGTTATTGTGCGTCGGTCATGCACACACACTCAGGCACCGTGGGTTTGGGGAGGGGAGCGCAAAAAGGGGGAAGGCTCTCACGGGCACGGACAGCCAGGAGCTCCTTAAAGAGAAAGACGCACGAATTAGCGCCAGTGGGCGTCTGAAACGCGCGATCCAGCGGCCCTACAGCTGCGTTTTCATAGGCGAGTCATTTCATTGACAGCAGTAGCCTGGCGTGCGGCTACGCAGCCATACGGCCGGACACCAGCAGCACAGAAACCACGGGCTCACTTTCACACGGAGGCGACAGGACAGGAATCAATCGGGCTCAGTTACGCGCTCTCTCGCAACAAGGCGCAGTGCTGCATTTTTTTCAGTCAGATAATTGTCATTGTAAGCTTACGACATATTTCAGTCCTAGAAATGACAAAAATGCGCACATATGGGGACTATGGTCATATTGAGCCACGCTAGTTTATGACAGGCCTTGCGAATATAGTCCGCCCCTTAATGTGCAGCTAAAATGAATCGTGTTATAATGTCAAACCTCGTGTTTTCAAATAATTATTTCGTCCAGGTCGACACAATACTACAGTCTCGAGAAGAGGCAGAAAACTCAGATTCGAACCGATAACGTTCCGGAACCGGTTTTTCCTGATTTATGAGGTTTTACTGTGGGTCACCTCCCAGCGGCCCATTCCTGTTTCCTCCCTGTAATTTACCCGCTGCTGCTGCCAGTGTGTAGGTAGCGTACATGTACCAGCAGGCACCTTTCAGTGTCGGCAGACTCCTGTGTGTCCATGTACGCCTCTTTGTAATCCCATTCAGGTGTAGGAAGAGGTAGCCTATGTATGCATATAAACCAAATTCGAGAGATTTAAGTATGGTGTGATCGTTTTCCTCAGAAAAATGTAACAGCTTTGAACAAGGGTTGACAATAATACGGTGAAACCATCGGCCACTTATTTAAATAAGTGATTTGACGTTTGGTAATATTAAAGAATTAGCCCCCTACATGTATCAATTACCACCGTGTTGTCTGTGTCCTTGGTATGATTATATGGGAAAGGTTAGGCTCCTTGTTTTCTAGCAGTTGTTTATCATAAATTAGATTAAAACTGTTGGATTGTTGCTTACACATGTAACTTGGAGAAACTAAATCTTCGATGCCATACTTATAGACGTGCAATTATTGTATCTACATGTATTTGATTAACAATGTTCACGCTGATAAGAGGCTAATTTTATACAACGAGAAACACAGGAATTTAAAAATGTGGAGCATATTGCTGTTTCAACAGGCCAGACGTCGGGACGTTTGATACCGAAATATTATAGTGAATTAAAATGGTTGTTTCAGCTGTCGCCAGTCGTCTGCACCCCATAAAAACTGGCGTTTTCTCCTTTTTAAATTTGCGTTCATTTTTATAGCCCATAAACCACCGCACCACGAGCTATACGTAGTCAAGCCTTTTGGGTGCTTATAAGACGACATCCAGTGGAGGGGTTAATCTTTTTTTAACCCCTCGAACGTTGAGTTCGTTGGAGAAAAGTCTTCAGGCCTGTCGTCTGAAAAGTGATCCCCATACCTAGGCGCCATTTGTCGGTGTTGAGTTACCTAACTTCTCGGGGAAATCGATCTCGAACACTTGGTCTCTGTGACTTGTCATACAGTATGGAACTGCGGTCATTTTAAATGCCTCATTGCTGGTTACACAATGCATAGAAGTCACCGCAAATGACAATCCACTTCTTCTTCGGTGGACCTTTACCAAGCGTGGAACTGCAAGAATTCTCATTAACTGAAAAAGCCACTGAAGGCAGATTAATGTCCACCAGACGGACACTCTGTCAGCTACACCCCGCCTCGGCTCTAAGATACGATCGCGGCAGCTGACGAACACAAGACGGAGACTCAGCCTCTTCAATCAGCAAAATGGATGAAATGATTCAATTCCAACTTTAATTCCACAGAAGTGAAATGTCATGTTCCCGTGACAGTTCCAGTACAGTTTCTCTCTAATTAACAGCATAAAACAAACGTATCTTTTAAATTATTTCACTGCGGTTGGTCATTTAAGAGACAGAATAACAGATTCTGAGTGCGTTTCCATTTTCCAGACATTTCAAATATACGCTTGCGTTCGTCGTATTTTTACACCCTTCTTTAACAGAAATCTTGCTGGTTTCTGAGAGCTTTGCAGAGTCATTCCTTCTTTGACCCCATAATCTGACAGCAATCACATTTCATCTCGTGACCCTATTAGATTTGTGAAATTCTTAAGTTGCTATTGATTTAGCCTAAGCTGCTCGGGAATGTGTAAATGTCGGTATTTATTAGTTAAGATCTGGACAAATTCTGATTTATGTTTGAAGTGTACTAGCTAAGAGTAGCCTATTGTAGCGCTATAGACACACAGTAAAAGCCCATGTTTCAAACACCGAATCTATCACGGCACCGCACACAGAGCGCGGTGCAGCGCTGAATTCAGCGCTTCCCTCGGCCGCGGTAACCTGATCCCGCAACCCAGGCTGCTGTTCGCCGAAGCCTGTCTCCCCCTGGAGGTTTGCGTGAGAGAGAAGAGCGCTACTTTAATTCGTGGTATCATGGTAACAGCACCTGAGACGTTTGCGGCGGAACTTGACCTTAGATGGCTGAGTACTTATGAATTATTAAAAGACAGCTGTAATACCTTAAAGCAGGGGTCGGCAACCCTAGTTCCACAGAGCAGAACGCGTTTCTGTTTTTTGTTCCACCCGAGCTCTTAATGATATAACAGGATCAATTAATACTGTAAATTAATGCGCCTGACCCCGTGTTTGCGGTGCTCAGCAATTCATCAGATACACGTGCTCACCTGATCCCATTATTCATTTAAGAGATCAGCCGGGGAAGACAGGCCCTCTCTGCCATCTCTGGCCAAAGCAACTGCTTTTCAGGGACCGGTCATCATCACGCCACGCACCTCTGATGCGCACCGGCAGATCGAAATGATAGATGTCAGGAAATGATCGATCTGGACGATTCTGCATGGAGAATCCTGGAAACTCACTGGGCATCCCTGAGCCAGGTGGAGGTGGGAGCTACAGGAAGCTGGTTCCACCACATGGGAGGCGAAACAGACAGAGTACAGAACCTGAAGCTGCAGCTACGAACTCGAAGGCCAGTCAGGTGCACTGAACCAGCAGAGTCAGAGACTGACCTACCAGTATACGCGGTCTGAAACCCGCACAGAGGCGGAGACTGACCTACCAGTATACGCGGTCTGAAACCCGAACAGAGACGGAGACTGAGGAAACAAATAGTGCTATTCAAAAATGAAAGGAAGCCACCCTGAACTAATTTAAAAGTCAGTCCTGCCGTCCGGGGTCTGTTTCTTTCTCTGTGCAGGCTCCGTGGGAGGGCTTGTTCGCATTGGGTGGAAGGATGTAAACTATCCGTCCTGAAAGATGCTAACATGCTAATTTGTCTTTACTAACTTGCAGACCGTCAGGAAGCCATTAGGCGGTTTTAAGTACCGCTTTGTAGACAGAAGTATAGTCCAATTTTCCCAGGTATTTCTAAAGGATAAATTCAAAGATCAGGCCACTAACTCTGCAAGTTTAAATAGCAGCCCAACAGAGATTGATATATGGTTTTACATATTTAAAAATAAGCACTGGAAAATTCTGTCACCCAGACATAATTATTTTGTCAGCGTTTTGTTATAAACGATAAAGATGGTTTATGGAGTAACAGTGCCGCCTAGTGTCGAAAATAATGGTGCCGCGGATACAGAAAAAAGAGGCAAGTAGAATCGAACACAGCTATCCCGAACACAGAATCCCACAGCTACCGCGAGTCTCAGGCACAGAGTCTAACTGTGAAAGATCATCCACATCAGATACTTCGCTTCAATACGTGCCAAAAAATTAAATTCAAATTTTATACTACAATAAGAGACTGGATCTGAATTTAAAGTATGCATGCGAGCGCATATTTTATTCCCATGAGACGTAATGATTAGTTAAATTATTCCAACAATACTGATATATAATCAGGCACTTATAGGCTACTCTCTTCTGGTATATTCTCAAAACAGTACATAACACAAAACACTGTATACAGTACTTTCTGTGTGTTGTTGTATTTTACATATATTATAATCATCGTTTGCTCGTTTCTAGAACTCTCGGGTGAGGTCTTGATTATTCGCGATGTATAAAAAGCAAAAATGATGTCAACTGGAAAACAAAAAAGCATCATATGACTCGAGTGAGTCACTATCAGGTGACGCAGCGCCACCCAGCGCGTGAGGGAGGGACATGCGGTACGTAGTCCTCTTCCAGCGCTACGGCATGACGTCAGTATTACATGTTATTGCAAAAGACAAATATAAAGCATGTGGCCTTTAGTAAGGTTGCGAATTCCTAAGGTTTTTTAAAACTAGATATATGTTAAATAAATTTTATCCATATTAAATAGCGAACTCTACAACATTTATTCATTTGTCTGACTTTTTTTTTAATTTACTTTCATGGTGCTATTGAGTTTAATATTTAATAACTTGAAATCACATGTGATATGTAAATGCATCAGAATTATATGCTGAATTGGAAGCCTTGGTAAGTAAATATGCTGAACTGGAAGCCTTGTAAAAGAAAAACAGAAAACAGCCAATATTCCACTCTTTAATAAGAGTGAAAAATGTCATCATACCATCAGTATGTTGAAAACTGGACTGTCTGTCGCTTGATGTTTGAGGCCTTTCAAACCTGCCAAAGACACTGAGACCAAACACTGTTTGTCAATGTAGCCATATTTTCCTGATGACAGAGCAAGTCGTAGGGTGGATTGAGGCATGGTGGACATACCCACCCCTATGGCAGATGGCATGGCCGGGCTCGAACCCGAGCTGTAGGTCTCAGTCCGCACTCTGAATAACTGTCTGACCAATCAGGGGCCCAGCGCTGCTTCTTTTTGGCCATGTTTCCTCTACCAGCTACACAGCATCAGAAATCTGACAGAACTCTTCAGCATGGCTTCCACAACCAACCTTCCTGTGAGACTCCCCACACTTCATTCCGAAACCGGGGGTGACCTGCAAAAAGGGCCAGGCTGACCTGTCCCCCTGCCCTGGTCCTCTCGGCATGGCCCCCACAGCCTGTAGAGAGGGCTCTCTGATCACACCTCACAACCACATTATGGCTATATTCAAATGTATTCTGACTGCTCTCCCTAAAAGCTCTGTAGTACCAGACTGGTATGAAAGAATTCAGTTAAAACTGTCACAGCAAGAGTCTGCCAAACAGGTGATAGCTACCAAGGGATTTTTGGTACCTAACAGCGTCGTTCAGTCCAAATCCTTAATCTTACGCATTAGCCTTTACTAAACCAAATCAGCATGGGCTGATCAGTGTTTGAACCCTTGGCTATAACCTGCGCGTGCTGTGGTAAGCCATGAGAACGGGAATAAAGGCCAAAATGCATACATCAGCTTCTATTCCACCATTGACCATTCTGAGAAAGCATCGCAGAAAGCCGCAAAAACGGGGCTCCGAAACCATCCCAAGGGCCAGCGCAATGAGATACACTGGGCAGACATTGCAGATGAGTGACAGGTTGACCTTCTGCCACGGGGATTATGGAGCACCTCTCAGAATCCCCTTTCCAAACACTTTACTCATTATGACACAGCATCCTCACTGTAACGTTACTGCCATCACCTGTAACTTTCAACATATCTCTGTACGTAAAGGTTACAAACTGAACGTTTTGCGACTTATTTCAAGAAACTAATTACATATGTGCATTGCAGATCTCAAGGAAAATCTGCTTGATGATGCTGTTAAAAATACCAAAACAAATCCATATTAGTTTATTTTTGAAGAAAACAAAGCGAGCCGGCGCGGTGATTTCCCTCAGAAAGTGCTATGTCATCCCTCGCCCTTCAGCGCTCATTCTTCGGCCCTTCCCCTCTGTGTACAGTACGACGCTTCCTGTGTCGCACAATGACGAGAGGGAAGGGTTTGGGGAGGTTTCGGGGAGGTTTCAGACGCCTGATCGGCCCTCGTCACATCTTGATTGGCTGACGTGCCGTATAAAGTCATAGGTAACGACACGGCCACAGAGCACCATACGGGCTAGCGATTACAAGAGAGCGAGCACAGCTGATCGGAAGTCCGAGCAATTTTAAGCTGCGCAACAGAGACTCCGCCGCAGATCCGAACGGTTGAGAGCCGGTGAAAAGAAGCGACCATGTCTATGACAGTGAAAGCCTATCTCCTCGGCAAGGAGGACGTGCAGAAGGAAATCCGCCGCTTCGCCGTTGACCAAGACGTGTCGACCAGTTTCGAGTACCTGAATCGGAAGGTGGCCGACGTCTTCCAAAGCCTCCGGAATGCCACCTATCAGATGTACTACAAAGGTAAACAGCGCAAGGACTTCTTCTGGAAACTCTACCTGTCGTGGTCTTGTCTTATTTTTCATTTTAAGGCATAATAATCGGGCCTGCTTAGTCCGGTTTGCTTTTATTTATAGCAGTTTCCGAAATTACTGTATGGCTCGCTATTTGTACCGATTCAACTTTATTTCGTTGGGCTACTTACAGAAGTGTGAAGTTGCAAGTCACGCCTCTATGCCTGGTGGGAAACGCAAATCTGTTATGAATAAAATCACACGGATCTATTCTACGGTTGCGTAATGTTTCATCAGTTAGAAAGGATTGGAGATTAAGTAATTACATATAATGAAACTAATATGTCAAGAACAGGTGGAGAAACAAGTCTGAAGTACGTGACCAAAGTAAAGAGACCGGGGGAAGTTTACGAACACATGCCTAGTTTTCTTTTTCCTTTTCTTATCAAATTTATAAAGTGTAAACAGTCTTTTAAAAATGTCTTCTATGCCGTCTAGAACCAATATAGCACATTCGTGGTATCCAGGGGGAAACGGAGAACGTCGTTCAGGGCGATGTTTTAAAGGGAGTGTGTGGAGTTGTTGTTACGGAAAAATTGTGTTGATTTTACTGTCACGTGACTGAAGAGGACCGCAGGATTGGATCGCTGTCACGCACTGCCACCGAGTCACGCGGAGCGCAGATCACGTGACGGGGTCGATCACAGCGCGGCTCGAGATAAGGATCCGAATGTAAATAATGGATGAGTTCAGTGACATAATCACTCACTGCGCTGTGTGTGTGTGTGTGTGTGTGTGTGTGTGCGTGTGCGAGCAGATGAGGATGGGGACATGATCGCCTTCTCCTCAGATGACGAGCTGATGATGGGACTCTCCTGCGTGAAGGATGACACTTTCCGCATCTTTATCAAAGGTCAGTTTACCTGCCGGATGAGCACTGTTGTCAAAGCAGAATTTATCTGTTCCACATCAGGACAGCTTTATTACTGTTATCACCAATTACTTCAGCTCGTATGTGAAGGTCCTGATAATGTAATGTTGTAAATCAGACCTGTGTTTGACTGCTTGACTGCATCCTCCACATTAATCCCAGCTGTGTCAGTGCTCCATCCTCTGCTTTGCAGGTTGTGGGGGGTCATTTTAAGTTTGTCACCCAGAAATGCAGTGTGAGCTCTGGTTCTAACGCCTCTGCGTCTCTCCATTCAGAGAAGAAAGAACACAAACGGGACTTCCACCCCCAGGGGTTCCAGGGCCCCCCCCACTTCCCCTTCCCTCCCCCTCCCGGAGCCCCCCACATGCCGCCCCCGCCCCACCCCATGGTGCACCCCAACGTGACGTGTGACGGCTGCGAGGGCGCGGTGGCGGGAACGCGCTTCAAGTGCACCGTCTGTCCGGACTACGACCTGTGCTCGTCCTGCCAGGCCAAGGGCCTGCACAAGGAGCACCCCCTCATGCCCATCTGGCACCCCCTCAACAACATGTTCGAGGTGAGTAACCCCCCTGCCCCCCGCCCCCCGCGTCTGAGCAACTCCCCTGCCCCCCGCGTCTGAGCAACTCCTCCCTGCACACTGCAGTGTCACACACTACTTTACACAACCTGTATTTCACAGACACTCTTATCTAGAGCGACTTCCAGTGCAAAACAACAGAAGTTTATCTATTCAAGTTAGATTAGAAGAGTAACAGAGTCAGACCAGGCTAACACTCCCAGACCAGTGAGTGTGAGAATGACACAATTCAATTTAGCTTGTGGTAGTGTGCTAATCTGACCAGACAGCCTAGAAACTAAGGGAAGGCAAACACACTACCATATATCACAGTCTCTAGATCACAGTATTCAATACACTTTGAAATACTACATGTAGATTAAAAAGAAAGTAATACAAGTAGCAGGTGCTGGGGGCAGAGACTGAAGTGCAACATTGATGCAGTGTGAAGAGGTGGGCCTTCAGTCTGTGTAAGAGGATGGCCAGTGATTCTGCTGTCCTGACCCCTGTGGGAATTTCATTCCATCACTGAGGGACCAGTAGAGACAGCCATTGTGTCTGAGAGGAGAGATGCTACAGTGAGACACCAGTCTTGCACATCCACAGACCACACCCCTGTTGAGCCAGAGCTCCCGATTCTGTTCTTGGCATTTCTGTGCATTTCGGAGTTGTTCTCCCGATTGGATAGTTCAGTCTGTCTGGTTGTGTCTGACCGTGTCTCCGGCTGTGTCTGCAGTGGTTTCCTCGTGGGAAGTGGCTGCGCAAGATGAGACATGGCATGCCCCACTGCATGTGGGCTGGTGTCCAGAACCAGCACCAGAACCAGCCCCAGCCCCAGCCCCAGCCGGGCCCATCCGGAGCCCAGCCTGCCTCCCAAGCCACCCCACCCGCGGAGAACATGCAGACCGAACCTGGTGAGCACACCGCCCTTCCTTGCAAACCCAGCCCCGTCCCTTCAGCTGAGTGCTGCTCTGTCATTGGGTTAATATTTCCCCTCCCCCCACAGATGGAGCCAGTTCCTCCCAGGCTAACGTGGAGTACCTGAAAAACATTGGAGAGGGCGTGGCCGCCATGCTCAGCCCCCTGGGTAGGTCTGAATGCCATTATTTACCCCAGTGTGCCTCTCTACACTCCTCTACACTACAGTAACCACACTACTGTCAGCCTCTCTACATAGTTCTAAACGGAAGTGAAAATGCAGAGTGTTCAGCGCAGACATTAAAGGACCTCCCATCCTCCACAGGAATCGATGTGGACATTGATGTGGAGCATGATGGGAAACGGACCAAAGTCACCCCGAATCCACCGGGTTCCGGAGGCCCCCCCAGCGCCCAGTCTGAGGGCAGGGCCAGGGAGGGTGAGGGAGAGGCGCTTTCAGAGAGGCAGAGCAGTCTGCGGAGCAACGCCAGCGGGACGAAGGTAAGCTCACCTGCGTGCTCACCTGTGAACGAGTAACTATCAGCCCTGATTCTGCCCCCACACAGCTGAGCGGCAGACAGTGTCAGGGTTGGTCAGATGGGCTGGTTTTCTGGATGTAGTTAAGGTGTTAATGAATCCTACTTGTGCCTCTCGGTAAGCATGGACCCCTGTGAATCTGCATGTTGGGACATGGCCCCTGTTGGGTTAAGAGCAGGTCCACTGTGGTTCAGCAGAACTCTTGAAACCACCTGCAGTTTTTGAGGGCCTCAAAATTGTGCTTCCAAGTAGACAATATATGCGCAACAAAGCAAGGTTCAAACAGCTGATTAAGCATTGTATTGCTCATTTTCAGGAGCAAGTTTGAAAAATCACTTTTAGGTCATGTAAACATTGATTTGCTATTTAGCATATTACAGTCTGCAAATGGTGCAGAATCCAGGTTTGATCCCTGAAGTGGCACACAGTTAAGGTTTTAGACCCCCTAACCCCATTCCAAAGTAACGCCTTTATCAGGGAAAACCCTTCAGGGATGGTGAAATACCCTGTGTGGACAGGCTTCTTTACTGTGGTTGCTGTGTCAGTAAGCACACCCCTCGCTCCGCATACCCCCAGGGGCAGAAAGATCAGGGCAGCGATGAGGAGTGGACTCACCTTTGTCCGAAGGAGGTGGACCCCTCGACGGGGGAGCTGCAGTCCCTGAGGATGGAGGAGGGAAGTGACGACCCAGGGCCCCTCAACGCGTCTGCACAGGGCCCCACCGGCCTGCGGGAGGCAGCACTGTACCCCCACCTGCCACAAGGTAGCGTATCACCTCACATCCTGTACCCCCACCTGCCACAAGGTAGCGTATCACCTCACATCCTGTACCCCCACCTGCTACGAGGTTTCCTCTGACATTGCATCCTCCTGACCCATAGCCATGCATGCTGCACTGTGGCATGACCAGATGCCCCACAGTGGCCCTTTAAGGCTAGTCCGAGCCTTCCCTGCAGAGAGGGAGAGGAGTGCAGCCAATCACAGCGAGGGGGCTGAGCCAGACCTGTTTGTGTCCCTGAGCTGCTGATTGGTTCGTGTAAGCCGTGTGTGGCTGCAGCTGTAGCTGATTGGTTGTGTTGCGGTGCTGTGTGTGCAGACGCTGACCCGCGGCTGGTGGAGTCCCTGTCCCATATGCTGTCCATGGGCTTCACAGACGACGGCGGCTGGCTGACCCGCCTGCTCCACACCAAGAACTACGACATCGGAGCAGTGCTGGACGCCATCCAGTACCCCAAAGCACCTGGCTCTCAGAAGTAGCACCAAAGCCACAGGGTGACCGCGGCCATCTCACCGCACACGACCGCGACCGCAACTGACCCTGACCATGACTGCAGCTACCCTATAGCAAAACCAAGATTCCTGCATTTTTTCCATCTCTGAATCGTTTTCTCTACACTTCCTGTTCATTTGCATATGCCTCTTATGGTACTCATATCATTTACAAAAAAGAATGCTTAGATATTTTGCATAAAGGATCTGTAGGCAAACATTAACCTGAAGGTTAGAAATAATTCGTCTCATTACTCACAGCTCAGCTATTTATAATAATGAGCCGTTTCACCCTTTAAAGGTCTGAAGGAGATCTTGTAATTTTACTTTTGGATTAGGGTATATATAAGCCATTGAAATTAAGGTTGAGAAAACACGGTTGACTAAAGGTTGACCAAATCAGGTTCGCAAAGTACAATTGAACTGTTAAGCCCTGAAGAATTTAGATTCTATAAATATTAAAAAGCACAAAAACACTTTAAAATCCCTAAAGTAAGCAGCAATTCTGGAAGATGTCTTCATGTCAGTCTCAATGAATGTAGTTTACTAAAAATGACCCAGCAAAGGTTGAGAAACTTTGTCTTTGAAAACTGTCTTGTCTGTCTTGAATAAAGTGCTTCAGCATCACTCAGTTTGTTGTCTTTTAAAAAAAAAAAAAAATCACATCAAATTAAAAACCATCTGGTTATGTAAAACAAACTCTGTTTCAGTACACAACCAATACGTTACAAGCACCACGTCTGAAAACTCTATGCCCTGATACCAAAAAAGTTACCAAAGTGTTTTATATCCACTTAACCCCCTTGGCCAACACACACAAAACGCCAACAGCACAAATCAGGAAATTTATTCAAGGAGAATAAAACCGTCTTCAAAAACCTCCAACGCCAGTACGCTAGACAAGACAGGAAATGAGAAACGGGACTAACCATTTCAGCTAAAACGTGTCATCAAAATCTTCATCAGTGTGGAAGAGGGAGCAGGCAGAGGGGCGGGGCCACTGGGTGGGCGGGGTCTGATGACTGACAGGTGCTACAACAACTGCATCCTGGGAAGCAGCACGATAAGGTGGATCCTTCAAGCTGTCAATCACAGTCACTGGACCTCTCACAGACCTTCCCACAAACCCCCCCTTCACTCCTCCAGCTTCAATACCACCCTGGCCTCCAGGGGGCGCTGAGGAGGCAGAGCTGCAGGCAGGCAGGGGATGCAGCGGCTCCTCAGGGGTACTCCTGCGGGGGTCTCCTCGGGCTGGAGAGCCGAGGTCCTCTCGTTCCTCCTCCCCGCTCCAGCGGAAAGACAGGAACCTATCCCATTTGGAGCTCCTGCTCTGAGGATCCTGTCTCTTGGTTCCAGCAGCTTCAGAGGCAGGGGGCAGTGTGCCGGGGACTGCTGAATTATGGGAGATTTGCGAGGACGTGTCATGCTCCTTCCCCCTCTGCTGCAATCAGAGAGAGTGATGCTGATGATAACAGGCTGTGTGCGTCAGCAGCTGTGCATGGCAGGAGGTTGTATGTTTAAATCCGGAGCACAGCAATGCACACTGTACTCTCAAGCTACTCCTCAAACCTGAACTTCAGGTTAAAGCAGAGAAATCAGCACTGCACAGGTCATGCAGGTCAGCGCAGAATAAGAATCTACTAAATAATGTCACATGACCTCCACCCCACCCTAGAGAGGCACCTGCCAATCCTACACTGGAATCTGCTCCATTACACAAAAGGTCGCCAGCACATGAACACAGAACCCTTAGAAGTTCTCCCTAGAAGTTCAGTAGGACTCAAACAATCGGGCACAAGCAAACAGCTGCGTGTTACACAAGACAGAGTTTCAGATCTTTACCATTCTCTGCCTGGTCAGACTCCAGCGGTCCTCAGCTCCACTGTGGTCAGCACTTCTGCGGTCAGCTCCACTGCGGTCAGCACTTCTGCGGTCAGGTCCACTGCGGTCGGCACTGCTGCGGTGAGGTCCACTGCGGTTGGCACTGCTGCGGTCAGGTCCACTGCGGTTGGCACTGCTGCGGTCAGGTCCACTGCGGTTGGCACTGCTGCGGTCGGCACCAGCAGACTCTCCAGAGCCAATCACAAACCCCCAGCTCCTCTTGCGCTTGCTGTCATACGCAATCGTAAATTCAGTAACCAATCACTGAGCAGTACATTCTCTGAACATACACAATAACCAATCACTGAGCAGTATGTTCTCTGAGCACACACAATAACCAATCACAGAGCAGTACATTCTCTGAGCACACACAATAACCAATCACTGAGCAGTACGTTCTCTGAGCACACACAATAACCAATCACTGAGCAGCACAGATACTTGCCATCCACCTTGCAGATAAAAGCAGAATAACTGACACAGCTGTACCTATTCCAGTCCATAATCAGCTGTACATAGCCTACGGACATGACTGGTGTTAGTATACAGCCTACGGACATGACTGGTGTTAGTATACAGCCTACGGACATCACTGGTGTTAGTATACAGCCTACGGACATGACTGGTGTTAGTATACAGCCTAAGGACATGACTGGTGTTAGTATACAGCCTAAGGACATGACTGGTGTTAGTATATAGCCTACGGACATCACTGGTGTTAGTATACAGCCTAAGGACATGACTGGTGTTAGTATACAGCCTACGGACATGACTGATGTTAGTATATAGCCTATGGACATCACTGGTGTTAGTATACAGCCTACGGACATCACTGGTGTTAGCCACACTGCAGCAGCTCCAGGCAGCCCCAGTATGTAGAGAGAGTGTCCGTGAGGCCTGTTTCCAAACAGTCTGAGCTGCAGTGAGACCCTGGGTCACTCCGCACACATGCATTACCCACCCTGACACACCCAGTACTTCAGTGCACACCACGGACAGGTGAGGATGGGAATACCTCCGGGTGGGGCACAGGGCATTTCTGTCTGTGTAAATATTCTCTTCTCCCTCCTCTTCCTCATCTCTTCTGTCCAGGTATTTACTCCAGCGGCTGACCTTCTCCTCTACACCCTGCAGGAAACACTCTTTAGAAACACCTCCCTCACTCTCAACACTGCACATAATGCACTCCCTAAAACCACAAAAAGAATCCCCTGTGAGGTACGACTCCATTTCCTGGCATTTTAGTTCTCAGTCACCATTAGTGGTCTTGCAGTTTTCCAGTACAGGGCCTGCATTTACAGTATGGGAAAATGCTGTAGAACACAAATTTCATGGGCTGTAGGGGTTCAAGCTTCAGGCTCACTGGGGGACCTCCACAATTTTTCCATAATACATACGTAACACTTTGCTTTTGTTGATGAATCTGACATGATGCCAACACTGAGATCAGTTCCGAGGGCTCCAGTCTGTTCTAACAGCTCCACTTTATCTGCTAGTAATCTGACTGCACATTCATGGCATAAAGACAACAGCACGCAGCCTCACACACACAGGGGTGGAGCAAAACAACAGTCAGATCAAGCAATGAAAAAGAAACACTGTGAAACAACAGCATACAGAAAAAGAGGCACAATGCATAACACCTGTTCTTAGTAAAGGGAAGTCCTGCTTCACAGCTATGTGGGTTTGTGTTGTAAAAACCATCCCAGTAACAGTGCTATATCCAGCTCACCTGCTGGGGTTCACAGCTCACACCTTCATTGCCTGGATCCCTCATCTCCTGTCCCTCCTCTTCCTCCTGCTCCCTGCCCACACACACACCAGCAGCATCAGGACCGCGAGCCACACACCGGCGATTAAACAGCCTCACAGACACCCTGCTGCCGCTGCGGCCTGCTTCCCCACTCTCCCCGCTCTCTGCGCACACGCAGAGTGATGTACAACAATAATGCACCGGTGTAGGCTGGAGTACCAGATCATTACCATTATTTCAGTCTGTTACTCTGAAACAGTAACACGCTGCCTCCTCTCTCTGTTACTGTTGCTAAACAGCAGAAACCAGCACAAGAACCACGTGTGTCTACTGGCCCACGCACACGAGTCAGACCAGAGCAACATCAACTACTGTGTGTAAAACAGAAAACAGTGCTCATGTTTCACGGCAGGAGTCTTCCGTTTGCAAACGTTAAATCGAATGCATCACATCATTCTGAACACCGATTCCGCGCTGTTGCGTTCATTTCAGCCTCTGACATTCTGCAGGCACACTGCCAGCTAAACCAGAGCCGCAGCGTTGGTTCCGCTGTTGCTATAATCAGAACACAGGAATGCGGTTTGGCGGGGCTTTGCCAGGGGCGGGCGTGGTCACAGCACAGGTGACTGAGCTCCGCCTCAGCAGGGTTACCATGGCGACTCTGCTCGCTCCGCCTCAGCCTCCAGCATCTGTCCCCGAAGGGCGTTGAGCTTCTGGACGTGGCGTCTGCAGTCCGCCCCTGAGCCCTGCCCGAATACCTGTAGGGAGAGAGCCACACAGGTGTGACCTGCTGTACCAGTACTCTTCACCACCACCACCACCACCATCATCATCATCCGTGTCAGTGAACGCTACTACTTTCAAACAAAGTCCGAACACGAGGGCCATCACAACACGGGCAACAACTCAAGTAGCCTTGAACTGATCACACAAAGTCATAACGCGGGTTTACGCAAGTCTTTCAAGTTTATAAGGGATTTACTCATAAGGGACAGGGATTAGCTAGAACACAAATCGCACGTTGCCCTGTTTATGTGGAATGCGTTAGCAGCGAGTGGGCTACACTGTGGTGGCGGATCGTGGGAATGACCCTCCTCACTGGAAAGTGCGTGGAAACGTTTGGTTAAAATGAGCTGTGTGCGATAGTTAGGTTTCTCACGGCTCCTGTTCACAGTTCAAAGCGGACGGTGACGTTACCTTTATCAGGGATTGCTTTTCCCCACACATTTTGCAGTTCCACTTTTTGCTCTTTTTCACCTGAAATAAAGAAACTCCTTTCATGAGAGGCACTAACTAACGTTAACTAAAGCCGACACCCGTCTGACTGTGGGCAGCATAACGATTCTTTAATGTTTAAGACATTTAACATTTAAGACATTAACGCAGGCGATCACTTCAGCTTTACTTTTTCATGTTAAAACTCGCTCTCTTACATTACCTGCTGTACTTGAAACGTTTGGCACGAAAAACACCTCAGGACTTGAAACTCCTGCACCATGTTCTTCTGAAAGTCTCATAAACAGAAGGTGAAAGGTGAATGTTATTTTAAAGTTGTTATTTTAAATTAAATTCCTGTCGCCACCGGCTGCTTTGCGCTGCAGTTTTTCCCGGGAATTTGTTTAAAATGTCGTTCATGGACGTCACAAGTTTCCCAGTGGCCTTTGCGGGTGCACGAAAAGTTACGCTTTTGCGCCCCCTGGAGTATAGGCAAGGAATTACACATGGTCGGCTGTGTGGTGCAACGCAGTACGCGCGGACGGCACGGAGTGACATTAACGCCTCATACGGCAGAAAATGAAAGCATTTGCTGTGTGATCGAACTGACGCGACGGATTAGAAAATTCTTAAATGAATTATGGGATGTTAGTTCTTTGCTTTGGAGCTCCCGTCTGTCATATTGGAAATTTTCTCAGAGGTCAGATATGGGTCATCCAGATTCAATCGGAGCTATTAAACCAGTGTGATGCACAGGTCAAATAACTTTAATTATGATTCTGTATCCCACGGGCTTCATGCAAGCACATAGAATAGCTGTTCAGGGCTATACGAAATAATGCAAACATGAAATTAAAACCAACTCATATTCTGAAGTACCTAAATTGCAATTAAAACGTAGTCCACACAAGTGCTTCATATTAATCCCACTACTGGTTACCAATATGTTTCTGCTATAAAAGGCATTTTAAATCAACATTTTAATGTATTTTTAAAGAAACATGAGCAATCTAACAGATTTTGAAAGAGGTCTAATAGTTGGTTCCCAAAGTGCAAGTGTGTCAGTCACACAAATGGCAAAATGTGTGTCAAGGGGAACAGTGTTGAAAATAATGACAGCATCCCCCAAACAAGGAAAACCTGACTCAGGAGAGAGGAACAGTGTTCACTGACAAAAGCTCAGAGGGAAAGACAGACACTTAAGAGGACAGCTGCTGAAAACCACAAAACAAGAGCCTGAAAAACTTCAGCAGAGCTGAAGCTACACCTCCATACCCCAGTCTCAACAAAAACAGAAAGCTGATATTTATGGTAGGATTTTGATTAAGAATTTTATCTCTCAAAGACTTGCAGGCTTTCCTTCTTGAAGAGCTACCTAGAGCTACCTTCTACCCACTAGAAACAGATCAAAAGAGCATTCAAAGAAGGACTGAAGCTGTTGCACAAAAGCGGGGCTCACAGACACAGAAAGCAATTTCAGATCAAATGCCTGCACCATAAGATGATAATTTTGTCTGTGCCATAATAACAATATCAGACATATCTGTGTAGAGTTTTGCCTGTCTGTCTTTGCGAGAGGACACTGGTTTGGAGAGACAGTGTTAGACAGAAGTAGATCCCCATGCTGATTTGAAGACAGCTGTACAGAGGAAGAATCAAGAACTTTATTTGTCACATGCACAGTTATAACAGTCCTGTACCTACACAAAATCATCTGGGATTTTGCTGAGCCTCGCTACAGTCATTCTCTGCATTTATTAAAGCGCTGGTTTGGTTTCTGTGCCTGCGAGTTCCAGCTGGCCTCTCTCCCCTGCATTGTCCAGAGAGGAACAGTCACATCTTCCTCTGTCATCTTTCAGTTGAAACCGTTGTGTTGCTGCTACATTCTTATGCAAAGGTCTGTTTCTGGCAGTTAGATGGTGGAAGATATGACAACTATTATCCACCCAGCATGAGAAAGGCCTTTGGGATTATATTCTCTCTCTGAAGATAAAACTTCTCAACAATGACGGCCATTTTTCTTTGTCTCGTTGTGCACACTGGATTTATACATTCATTAGTCTCTTGCAGGACCATCAGAACTGGAATCAGAATCAGAATTTATTGGCCAAGCATGCTTCTACAACATCAGGAAAATCAGCCCCTATCTATCTGAGTATGCTGTGCAGCTCCTTGTCCAGGCTCTTGTCATCTCAAGACTGGACTAATGCATTGCTCTCTTGGCCGGCCAACCTGCACGGACTATTAAGCCTACCAACCAACTAGGGCTCACGATACACCATAAAGACAATATTCTGACAATATCGGGCCCTTGAAGATAAAGGACATCACACTGATGTGGTAGGCTCATTTGTTTATTTAATGTTAGTTCCTAAAAAACTGTGAAAAGCAAGCAAAGCAGCTTAACTCCAATCATGGTCATTTTGTCAGATGGCTTTTGGCTTGTGTTGTACTTCAGTTGTAAGTTGCTTTGCATAAAGGCGTCTGCCAGATAAATAAATGTAAATGTAAAATGTAAATGTATAGACGTTATACAGAAAGGGATTTGTGGACAGAATTAGTGTCAGCTTTTACAGGAATAGGAGGGAGACACACTGGAGGGCTTAGCTTCCTTCTTTTAAACATTGGGAAGGTTAGAAGCAGTGCTTTACAATAATGCTTTCTACAACTGCCAACTAGACAAAGGTATGGTAGTTTTCCCAAAAAGATTCTTTCCAGACAGTAGTGGACCTTTCATGCCGTGCTGTCAAAAATTGTTTGGAGGATTGTGGTCCGCCACTTGTCAGTGAAAAGCTACGATTTATACAGCGCCATCCGCTGGTTCCTTTGTGGAATAAAAATGTCAAATGACTGACATTTGACTTAAAACACGGGGGCTCCAGGAGCAGGACTGAGAAACACGAAACCACTGATCCAGAAGCGGATATCAGAATGCACAATATTATATAAATAAAAATCCACAGTGCGCGACTATTTACATACTTTGCCGAAAAATAATAACAAGGAGGCTGTTCAGAGAAGAAATACAAAATAAAGCACATTAACACTGTCTGACAAGCCACCTTAATTTGTTTGCGAACTGATCTCGTAAACCCATGTAATCCGGACTGCTGAGAGAGCAGACGCTAGGGTCGGAAGAAGTAGAGCACCTGTAAGACATGCACGAACGCATTGATTTACCCACTGAAAAGGTTAAACTGATGAATGATTTAAACTCGAATTATTATTTTCCGAAAGCAGAAAACAACAAATGGTATTATACTGTGCACCTGTCGTACTTCCCTTTCTTTCTTCCGTATCACAGCTCTACCAACTGCGCATGCCTGCTGCTGCTTCTGTGATTGGTCAGCGGATGACACTACTCTGTTTCTGATTGGTGGATGTCTGACAGCTGTGGCGTGTAGCACCCCGTTACGGCGGATGTGTTGGAGGTGCAGGCAGAAGGGAAGCATGCATGAAGCTTCGGCTGCAGATCTGTTAAAACTACGCAGATAACGTTCAGCCATCATGAAGAGCTTGATTTTCCTCAGTGTGGCGTTACTGTCTGCCGTCTCCGAAGCGGCAAAGAAAGGTGACGACGAAGAGTGGGTGCATCTACCAAATAAATGCGAAGGTAATCCCACTAGCAGCTAGCTAACTCGCTACTATGGTTACAGCATCCTGCTGCTGGCCAGTTGGCTAGATACATCAGCATTTTAGGAATTCATTTTCAGAGCAAATGACCATGTTGTGGTGAATTTTACGCTAGCCAGAGGCTATTCTCTGTTCGATCCGTCTGCTTCCGCTTCATACCTAGCTGCTAGCATTTATGCGCACTTAGTGGTCGTGTAATATAGCAGAAGCGAAAAAGCAGGGCGAAGAATGAGGGTCTCGGGCGCACGTCAATCATTCAGCCCAATGTAGATGCGTCCGTTATGTCAGTTTGAGACTTCCTGTTCTTGCAAATGTGTCTTGCATGTTACAAAGTCTATTTTTGTCTTATCAGTGTGCAAGTTTGTCAGTATTGAAATGAAGTCTGCGTTTGAAGAGACGGGGAAAACCAAGGAAGTCATTGAAACGAACTACCGCTTCCTGGATGCGAAGGGGGCACCGCCGATAAAATATGTTAAATCGTAAGTGTGGGGGTGAGGGTGGGTGCGTGAATATTAAAGATTCTCATTATCGTGTTATTCTCATCATTATTCACCCTCCTGTTTCTTGGTGTGTCGCAGTGCTCTCACAACAGACACCCAGCAGAAAGGTTGCTGGTTTTATTCCCCGCTGGGGCACTGCTGCCCAGAATCGCCTCAGTAACTAAATGTCTGTATAAATGGATTACATGTAAAACTCAAAACTTATGTAAGTCGCACTGTTTTCCAGCTCTATTGTCACTAAATGTCAGTAATGTAAAGGAAAACATTTTCCAACATAAATGTAAAGCTCTTTCATAGTTACCTCCACCTAGAACAGCAAAGGCAAGGTTGGAGAACTGCCCAGCTAGGAGGGACTGTTCTCTTGGTCCTGAGTATAAGGTTCTTCCCCTTGCTGTGGTTCAGTACCCATGCAGCACTCTGAGCTCTGAGGGTGTGTTCAAAGGTACCCTTTGTGTCAATACGTTCCCGTCTTAAAGACTCGGAGGGTAACGAGTGCAGCCGCAGTCAGTGGGTAACTCATGCAGTGCAAAGGGACCTCTCGCACACAGCCTGTGAATGCAGCTTCTACGCAGTAATGTGTTGTGGCACCTGTTGTGTCACCTGTGCAGGGACATCCGCTTCATCGAGGTGGTGGAGAACGTGTGTCAGAGGCTCATGGAGTACAACCTGCACAAGGAGAGACACGGCAGCAACCGCTTCGCCAAGGTGAGAGAGCGCTCCGCAGGCCAGCCCTCCGGAAGCATCCGCGAGCGCTTTCCTTGTTAAATTTGCCTTTGGGTCAATGGCTGTTTGACTTTCAGCGTTTCCTCAGTTAGCTCAGTTATTGAATCAATATGCCGTGTAAGTGAGAGCCTGACTGAGACGAACCCCAGAAGCACCTCCAGCACAGCACTGGAGTGGCAGAGAGGAAAGGGCGTGTCGTTCGGGAGATGCAGAGCCCTCTGCAAGATCATGTGATTCAATTCAATTCAGTTTTTCAATTAAATTTTATTTGTATAGCGCTCTTTACAACACAAGTTCTCACAAAGCAGCTTTCCATTGTTACCAGGCCTGACACCCCCTGAGAGCAAGCCTAAGGTGACAGTGGCAAGGAAAAACTCCCTAATTAACAGGAAGAAACCTTGAGCAGAACCCGGCTCAGAGGGGGAGCCCGTCTGCTTCTGGCTGGCACTGGGCAGATAGAATTACAGGGAATACTTAAAGTTGTATAGTATACTTTAAGACATTTGAGTTTGATAGACAGTGGTAATTGAGAACAGAGTTATTATAAAATGACTGCTAATGCAGTATCAATGATGAAAAAGCAGTGTGTGTGCATGTTAGTCTGACTTATAATTTGGGCCTTTATGTGGTCAGACTCTTGTTTTGCCAGCTCAATAAGCAGATGAGACACAAATATGTGTAATCAAGAGGTAGAGAATGACAAACCAGAGGGCACTCTCCCTCTCTCTCTCTCTCTCTCTCGGTCTCTCTCTCTCTCTCGCTCTCTCGCTCTCGCTCTCGCTCTCCCTCTCACTCTCACTCTCACTCTCACTCTCACTCTCACTCTCACTCTCACTCTCACTCTCTCCCTCACTCTCCCCCTCTCCCTCCCTCCCCGTTTGCCTCACCTGCTCCAGGGCATGTCGGAGACGTTCTCCACGCTGCACGGCCTGGTCAACAAGGGTGTGAAGGTGGTGATGGATATCCCCTACGAGCTGTGGAACGAGACCTCCGCCGAGGTCGCCGACTTGAAGAAGCAGGTGGGGTTGAGACTTTTGAATTAATTTTTATTTGTAGTCCCCGCCCATTTTATGTATGCATTAAACTGACTTTTACCTCATATCACCAGAATGCTTTTGTTCTTTCCTTAATATTTTGGATTCAAAGTATGTTTAACATTATTACTATTTGATATTGCACTTTCTCAGTAGACACTCTCAGCCGGAGTGACTTGCATCATTTTACGCTTCATCCGTTTATGCAGCTGGATATTTACTGGGGCAGTTTGAGTAGTACAACCGCAGCGTCTCACCTTAAACCTCACGAGCGCTGCTCCTGACTGCTGCAGGACCCTGCTGCCCATAGGTGTTGGTCAGAGCTAAACTGGATTTCAGTATCCCTGTACAATGTGGCCAGTCCTCCTTCACCTCTACATGAACACTAATGTCAGTGGACTCGGTGAATAATTTAGTAAGGCTGCACTGTGGTCACAGCTGCCTTTGACTGGTCATTAAACTGGCCTTTTAACTACCATTTAACCATGTGCAATACTGTGATAAATAAATAGCAATGAATGCTGCCTTCTTTAAGTTCAGTAAGATGTAAACTCTGAGTTGTTTTGAGACTTAAATAAATGAAATAAATGTATACAAAAATAAATGTGCTTATGTCTCCTGTGTGTATAACACTGTGTCTCACATGCGTGTGTGTGTGTGTGTTTCAGTGTGACGTAATGGTGGAGCAGTACGAGGAGGTGATTGAGGACTGGTACAAAGATCACCAGGAGGAGGATCTTACTACTTACCTGTGTGAGAAACATGTCCTGAAGGGCCAGGACACAGGTCTGTACCCCTTATCTGCCCCATCCCTGGGGCTTCACTGTACCCTGCATCCCATTGGTTCTTCCCAGTACCTACAGTACGTCTGCTGTGGAGTTTCACTCCTGCGGTGATTATACAGGCATGGGGCGCCTCGCAGCACACTGAGGTGTCGTACGGCTGCACCATTTAGTTATTTCCCTGTTTGTTTGTTTGTTTGAACTTTGACTGATATTAATCTCTTTGAACCTTGAAAAGAAATTTGTACCATTGTTTGGTGTGATTTGGTTGTTAGCCGTGATTGTGGACCCTGTGAGTTATTTCTTTAAACTTGTGATAGCCAAGCAGAATGTTTCAGGGAAATCTCTGCATGAACAAAATGTAAGATTTGTACATATGCTTTTGAGATCAGATATTAATATCAGGTCTGAGGGTGTGCAGGTTCTCTGATAAGGGGGAATGTCTTCCCGTCTGCATGTTGCAGCTTGCCTGGAGGAGAGCTGGACAGCAAAAAAGGGAGAGGCGGCAGCCATTGCTGAGGAGAAGAAGAAAAAGAAGAAAAGCAAAAAAGGCAAGAGCAAAGAGGGAGAGGGCGCTGGCCAGGAGGCACAGACCAAGAAGAAGGAGAAGAAGGTGAAGAAGAAGAAAAAGAGCAAGAAGGTGGAGGTGGAGGGTGAGAGGGAACGGAGGGACCCCGATGGCTTCACCTCGGAGGAGGACATCCAGAAGAAGGTCCCTCTGAACAGTGAGAAGACTGAGCTGTGAAAGTGGGAGGAGCCTCCTCCAGCACTACGCCCTGCCCCTCCCCTTCCTCAGCCTCGCCCACTCACAGCCATTGGCCCGCCCTCAAACTCAGGGGTGTCAGATTTCCTGGAGGACTGGTGTGTATGATGTTTTTTGCTCCAACCTCTGCGCTGAATTTGCTAATTATCCAGATCATTTGAC
Organism: Megalops cyprinoides; assembly: GCF_013368585.1. Classification (NCBI taxonomy): domain Eukaryota; kingdom Metazoa; phylum Chordata; class Actinopteri; order Elopiformes; family Megalopidae; genus Megalops; species Megalops cyprinoides. The sequence continues at coordinate 32,824,414 of NC_050598.1, read as the reverse complement.
TGGTTATTTATGTTTTGATAAAATATTACGGTACAATACATGCCCAGTACTTCACTATTTTATTGTAATTTATTTAATGAAATGCATTGGTGTAAATGTATACCTCTTATCAATTACAGTTATGCCAGGGGAATAGTTTGGAACATCAAACAAACATACCTGGCTTCCAGGAATTGAATACTTCTATTCTCTCTTTAAGCCCCTCCCCATCTGCCCCCAGACATTTCTGCCCCCCCCCCCCGTTGCTAGACCTGCTCCAGTGTCCTGCCCTCTGCCTCCTGTCTGTCCAATAAGGATTCACCCTCTGCCTCTTGTCTGTCCAATGAGATTGCACACACTGCCTCCTATCTGTCCAATAAGGCTTCACCCTCTGCCTCTGTCTGTCCAATGAGACTGCACACACTGCCTCCTGTCTGTCCAGTGAGACTTAACCCTCTGTCGCCTGTTTGTCCAATGAGACTTTGAGGCTGACTCACCACACGTTACCCTGGAGTCGTGGCCACACTCCATCTGCCCATGCTGTTATACCCCAGCCTCGTCAGCCAGGTGGAAATATGGACTCTCTGCTGATGGGTGGTGAGACACCTGGTCCCTTCGTTTGGGTGACATTTTAACCTTCTCCCTATTGTAGAAGGGAAGGAAAGAGAAGCTATATGAATGCAATTTCAATGTCCATATCAATGAAGTATTGTGTTATATTAAATTTGCAATCCAGTAATTTGTATTTCACTGAAGTTGCCTGTTATCAGGTGGTACGTACAGTATCCATGGTATAGCATGCAGGTTTAAAATAACCAGGGGACGTTTTCTGAAGAACAGTGGGTACTTACTTTCATTCTTGTCATTATGCATACATTGTTAATCAGAGCTTAAGTGTTCATTGAAGCTGTCTGTACCGAGATAGTGAGTTTTTCAAAATTCAACACAGGGAAAGTGTTTGGTTAGACGTAGCATTTGGAACACCCATACAAGGGCCGATTGCCTGTAGTATGCGTGGTACATCAAACTAAGCACTTTCCAATTTTTTAAAGAGCGGGAAGATTCTTTAAAAAGTTTCTAAGAGCCAGGTGAGCGGGTGCAGGTGTCCCCTGTGAGAGAGAAGCACCAAACTGCTGTTTGAGTGACAGCGGAGCTGCTGTTGACGGGGTGGTGTGGAACCTGCTGGTAAAGGGAACTCAGTGACAGGAAGTAAACTGGTACCCACACATCCGCTTACAATCTGCATAACTCTGAAAGCAGGCACACACATTATGAATGTAACGTTTCATGAGGGTGATGCCAGTCGTCTTTCTTTCAGATATCATTTCCACTGTTAACACTGAACATGTGTACTCTAGGCCTAGTTAACATTTGCAGCCATGTAATGTTAATGTTCTAGTTGTTTGAATGATTTTTCATCCCAACCTGTTTTTTTTTTCAAGTCAAAAAGCCTTACTGTTTTTGCCCCATTGCAAGATGGTAACATTTGAGAAATTGAGTGGTTTAAAAGTTAGATGTTTATTATACATATATAAATGATGTGCTCTCCTAATGTTCTGCTGTATGAAGATGAATGCAGCTTCAACCCAGTGATTTATTAATGCAGAACTTCCATATATAAAAATGCTTCTTTAAATCGACAGAAAATAATCGTGCTGCTTTCCACCTGAATCTCTTGGTTTGCTGATGTATTCAAGCGGTTGTGAAAGAGAGGCAAAATATGGAGACGCAAGTGTTAGTAAATCACTGATGTATTTGTAACCAGAATGTCAAATTAAAAAAAAAAAATTATATTGCAAAAATACCACCAAACAAATATTTTTGATGAAAAGTACTGTTCTGCAGTGTTTGCCTACTTTTGTTTTCCTATTTTTATAATAATGTTCTGCTTGTGATGTAAAAATACTGCAGAGTGGAGTAATTTTGCTGTGTCCTTTAATACATTCTGTACTCTGAAAATACTGACTGTCTGAAGAGTAAGGAGACCGGAGTAACACATTCTGTATTGTGAATATACTGTCTGAAGCTGCTGTTTTATCACGGTGAACTGAGAAGGGTGCGCTTGACCCATTTGGCTACATTTTTATGCTTCCCCTGCATATTGTGAATGGAGTTAGAATGGAGTTAGAATGGAGTTAGAATGGTGTTAGAATGGAGTTAGAATGGTGTTAGAATGGTGTTAGAATGGAGTTAGAATGGAGTTAGAATGGAGTTAGAATGGAGTCCGAATGTCAGCAGTGCAAACACAGTGTGCGGGGGAAAACACTGTAAAAGTGCTGTGAGTTTCGCCAGGGTTCCGCTGAAAACTGCACAAAATCTGCTACGAAAGCAAGGCATAGCAGTGTACCGAAGAGTGTTTCTCCTGAAGCCATGCTGTTTTCTTTCACTCTGAACATGTAAATAAAGGGGACATATTTTATTTCCAGCCGTAGCATCCTGTGCTTTCTGTGGCCGTATGGTGGTTGGGCTCATGTTGAGTGGAAGATAAGGAGTCACCACATGCGCAGAGCTGTGATTGGTCAAAGCTTTGAAAATGCATGTTGCATGGTGAAATGCAGAGCTGACACAGATTATGGGATGTCTGATTTATAGGCCAAAAGCTCAGTTTTTCAATTAATTTTTTTCTTTTTAGTATTCAGTGATCAACCTTGTTTCCCCCATATTTTTCACAAGGTATGAATGGAAGTGTTGTTCAGGTCATTGATACATTTAAAACATATTAAGCACATCTGATACATGCAAAAAAGTGGACATGTATTCAAAATACTTCAAAATATTTATGTTAGTAATTATGTGTATTTTGTTCATTCTGCCAGGATTAACTAGGCTTTGTGTTTTGTATTGGGATGATGAAATAGAAGAGCATCACGGATGTGTAGGATAAATTATTCTACCTGAGGCTTATAATAAAGTACGGAAATACAGGAATCTGGTCGCCGCTTGCTGCAATGAAGTTTATTCCTTGTTGGAATTTTGCCTTTTTAATTCTGCACAATGTTGCACCTCTGCACGGTGTCCACTAGATGGCAGCACATCCATATTTCCCTATTTTCAGCTTCAGCAAGCCCTGATGTTGACACAGGACAACAGACTCTGACTGGTAATATATTTTGTATGCGTAATGTGGCTTAAATCCAAGTATTTTTTTAAGAACAACGATTACACAACAAATACTGATATCTAGGGCAGCTTATAGCCCAAGCGATACCTTCGCACCAGAAGTCCTTTGACATCCCATCTGAATTTAGTTGACAGTACGATCCATTTTGATTAATTGCTTACTCGGTCACAAATCACAACATGACTCTGTCAACAGAGAAGCAATGCTTTATCAGTAGTCGGACGTAAAGTGAAAATAATAAAATAAATAGATTTTCTTATTAAGTAAGAAAGAGGAACTAAGAAATAGAACTTCGTCTTTTTGTGGAGGGTCGGAGCCCTTCGGCCTATCCTTTAAGCCTCAAATATACCGCTTTTAAAAGCGTTTCTCACTGTAGGCGAACCACAAATACCGGTGACATCAGAAATGATAATCGCTTGACTGTACGTTCACTATTTTTTTTAGCTTAAATTTGCTACTTATTTGATGTGTCTTTAGGCCGTCCCATCAGTTAAAAGGGTCAGTATTAATGTTGAACTTTAATACGCTTAATGTTTGAGGTCCTGTGCAAAGAAATGAACAGGATTGTCCGAGGTAATCTTTAGCCTATAGGCTGGTGTAAAATGTGATATGAAATTAAGGCACAAAGGGGTTACATCTCTGTCTATCCGTGTGTGATGGTTATTACTTTCGGCAGACATTCTCCTAACTGTCCCTGAAAATCATCCTTTCCATCGTTTCCTGGCTCCAAATGTTTTCCATAGACGCTGTATACGTCCCACGCCAGCGCCAACATAACGAACATCTGGCAGCAAGGTGTATGAAACTGCGACAGACAAAACCCCCCTCAGCTCAACTTCTGTAGCAACGCCCAGGATGTTTTATAGTATAAATGTTATACCCAATCCACGTAATCTGACAATTCTGCAAAATATTTTCTCCAAGACCTTATTGTTAACACGGCAAATACTCTACCTATAAGCAGGGCACAGCTGGAAAATGAAACCGACTGCATTCGAATTTTAAAAGATTGCATCGCCAGTGCTCTGTATGCCCTTGTTTGATGGATCAAGATGGATTAATTTTTGAAAATGATTCAGGAAAGAAAAATGGCTAAATTCAATTATTTTTGTTGGCACTTCCAGTATCAGGGTTGCTTAATGTTGCTTTTGTATTCAGCCTCTGCCGCGCTACAGAGAGAGAGAGAGACGGGCGGACGGAGTGATTGAACTGCGGAGATACGGTGTGATATTGTGTATTTGCCTAAAAGCCAACGCCGACACTAGAATCATTGTACTTCCGTATGTTCCAGTCCCTCTTATCTAATGAAACACTTCAGAACCCAATCCATCTAATGAACAGTCTGCATTAATTTTGTTTTCTAATTTATCATTGAAATTCAAGAGATGTTTTTTAATCTTAAGATTGCTTCGACACAACGCATTTAAAAAGCATTTGGCAGGGAGCCATTTCCACGCATTGACTATATTTAATGCCGTTTTGCGGATGCGGACATTAAAAGTGGCCTTTTACATGAATAGCGTATTCAACGTTTGCAAAGAAAAGGCAAAGCAGGGAAATGGAACGCCGTCCTTTGTGAAACGCGCTCCGCACCATGTGCATCACGGCACCGGGACTGGAGGCCTGGCCTTTTCAGCGCACCACAAAGGGTTCAATCCAAAACTTACATTAGTCAGATACACTCTCCTAAAGTCCGTACACTATCTAATCCCCCCCAATTATTTAATAATTCAGTTGGTGTATTCATGGATATGTTTTGTTCCAAACTGAAAGAACATAGATAGCAGTATGTTTTAATTTTGCACTGATGCCACACTGACAAAATAGCTATAAGCCTTGGCATGTCTCCATAGCTGAATACTGATGTGCTTCAGTGTCACAGATTTAGGGGACCTATTTTCTAAGATCCACTTTATTGAGGAATTGGGATAAATCTGGCACTGTGACCTTTCAAATGACACTTGTCACAACTGAATCTGCACTTAGGTGGCACTTGTGTTCAGTGCTGTTTGGTGGCCTTTCCCAGGTAGTCAAGTAAAATAGACAGCTGCGTTTCTAGAGTATATTAAAACAAAATTGTAGAAGCTGCTATGTTTGCGGTCTGTGTTATTTTCCCTTGGATACCGGAGTCCTAACCTATTCCCCTGCATTAATGCAATCGGGTGATTTAGAAACCAAACATTTAGAGTGAAAACCTTTCGGTGCTTTCCCGGAAAAAAGACACTGAGGGATTCTATCGTGCTGGAAACCTCTGTGGTCTTTGTGGACAGAGAAAATGGAGAAATTGATGGCTCTCAGTTCTATCTGAATAAAAATGGTCAAGCGTGAAATATTGATCTTTGACATTGCATTTCTCATCTGGCATTATCTTCCCCTTGCTACTGTGCAGCATACAAATCATTCTACAAAATAGCAGCACAAAGATCGCTGTGCTACCAAGGGCCAGTTTAGTAGTACACAAGTCCAAACCACCCCCAGTTTATGGTCTTCTTTCAACAGAATCTCCATGAAGTGTTACTGAAGCAGCAGGTCCTGCCAGGTCTCTGGATGTAAACACGTGAGGATGGAGCACTCTGACACAGATGCTGTAGTTGAGCACAGACACGCGCAGCGTCAGGAATGACACAACAGCAGAGCTCCACACCACATAAAGGTCCTGTGGTCCAGGGGAGATGGGACATGTGCTAAACCATCAAAAGCTCCAAGTGATGACAACACCCCCCCCCCCCTCCTCCTCCAATGGAAGTCAGGGTCTTGTTTTGCTCAGGGTTTCTTGTTATGTGGATTTTTGACAAGATCCAGGCCCTTTTTGACCAAATGATTGCCTGAGGACTAATGAACTAACAAGGCATTGTGGGTAATTACCAGATGACAGAAGAGCAGGTCAGCACGGCAGCTTTTTTAAAGTGATGCTGCGTACAGAAAGCGCCCCCTGCCCCAGGCACCAGTCCCACCCCATTATTAATGGATGACCTTTACTGTGCTTATTCCAGGGGAAAGAAATGAGGTCTTAGCCTCCCAGTGCTCTCTGGATGAGCCTGGTTTGCACCCACCACCCACCTTTAACTGCACCGGGTGCTTCCGTGTCACTTCCTCTCTCTCTTCCTGTCCTGTGAGGACACTATGAGCCTCCATCAGCCAATCACAGCAGTGCACAAGCTCCATCTGATATTCACCTGTTGCAGAAACACCATGAGTTTAAAGAACTGGCACACATTTTTACTGCTCAGGGACGACTTTAGTGAACGGGTGAACTGGTAATCAGAATGTGCTCAAAGGCTCTTTGTTAGCATAAATGGGGTGCCACTATTAAAGAAAATGTTACATCAACGAGAAATGCAGTATTGGCCTTCAGCTTCAGCTTTTGGGTCTTTGACAATTCAAATATAGTCTTAAACAATAAGCCGGCATTGTTGAAGGTACTGAAACACAACGTGTGCAGAGGGATCCATGGGGAGCTGTCAGGTTTGCGCCTGGCGGGGACCTGGGGGCCACTGCTGTAGGAGGGAGGGGACAGGAGCCCTGAACAGCGATGTGTTTAACAGCATAGCCTGCTCTAAGAACGCTGCGGCTCCGTCATACCTGGGAGACCATGCCAGTGGAGTCAGGTGAAGAACACGCATCACACTGACAGCGAACAACCACCTAGTGTGTTTGTAAGTGAATGTGAGTGTGTGAATGAATGTGAGTGTGTGTGTGTGTGTGTGTGTGTGTGTGTGTGCTTGTAAATGAGTGTGGAAGTATATGTGTGAGGGTGGAAGTGTGTGTTTGGGAATGAATGTGTGAGTGTGTGAGTGAGAGTGTGTTTGGGAATGAATGTGTGAGTGAGAGTGTGTTTGGGAATGAATGTGTGAGTGTGTGAGTGAGAGTGTGTTTGGGAATGAATGTGTGAGTGTGTGAGTGAGAGTGTGTTTGGGAATGAATGTGTGAGTGTGTGAGTGAGAGTGTGTTTGGGAGTGAATGTGTGAGTGTGTGAGTGAGAGTGTGTGTGTGAGTGAATGTGTGAGTGTGTGAGTGAGAGTGTGTTTGGGAGTGAATGTGTGAGTGTGTGAGTAAGAGTGTGTGTGTGAGTGAATGTGTGAGTGTGTGAGTGAGAGTGTGTGTGTGAGTGAATGTGTGAGTGTGTGAGTGAGAGTGTGTTTGGGAGTGAATGTGTGAGTAAGTGTGTGAGTGAGAGCTGAGCAGAGAGACCATCCACTGAGCACGTACACGAAAGCAGTGCCATTCCTCGAGGCTCAGCTATATGCTCTCTAAGCTTTCAGCCCACTACTCAACAATGCTACTGTCTTTAATCGTGCTGAATTGCTTTGTCAGCTTTTCGTACTTATTAAAGTGTTTGAGAACAGGAAAGTATACAGCTGGTTGAGGACAGGATCTAGCACCTCCTGCTGACCGATGGAACACGGGGGAGGGGCATTGTAACAGATCCTCCCCCAGTGATGTCACAATGAAGAACTGAGGGGCAGAGAGAGAATGGGGGGCGGGGCTTGCTGAGTTTCCTGATGTGCGTGTGGGAGACGTGGAGTGTGGAGGATCTGTAAATGATGAGAAATTATAGCTGTCAGAACTAATAAGAGCCTGCCGCATTGTGGCTGTGGGCGAATAAACGCACCAGGTCTTTATCTGCCGTTAGAGATGGCCGCATCAAGACAAGAGATGCCACACTCACTGTACTCTAAAATTAGACACAGCGTCAGCAGCGGTTTGAGGGGACAGTGTGCAGCACTCAGAGATAGCAGGGAGGTGCAGATTAGCAGTAATTAAAAAAGGGCAAGCAGACAAAAGGCCTTCGGTCCTTAAAGAACACCCAGAGAACTTGGGGTTAGCGTGGATATTGGAGGAAGATATCACAGCTTCACACAGAATAGTTACTATCAATATTATCACTATGCCCTGGTGTCTGCATTCTTCACCGTGTGAGATTCATGAGTGTGACAGCAGATTTCAAATTAAGACCAGACTCTTAAACAGGAGCCTCTGCTCTGTCCCTGTACAAACCGCAGCCTTGCAGGGTACTGTACCTGTAGGGCTTTTTTGTGGGTGCAGAAGGGGGAGCTATGGGGGTACTTCTGTGTACCTGTGTCACCAAACTCAGAACAAAGAGCTGCCCTCTAGTGTGGGAAACTGCAGAGCAATCTGGATGGGAGGAGTTACAGAGAGTGGGGTGTGGGGAGTGGGGAGTGGGGAATTGGGAGTGGGTGTGGGTGACTCCTCAAACAGATGGGAGGTGGAGAAGAGGAGCACTCACCTTGTGGGGACTTTGTTCCTCTGTCGCCATAGTGACCTGTAACCCAGTGGCATTCAACTGCACAGACAATGATCCCTTAAAGTATGAATGAAAACTGATGGGAGTGGAAGTCCGCAGCCCCTAAAACCATTTCAGCTGTGGGGTGGTGGAGCGGAGAGATAAATAACTGTGGCGGTATCTGCAGGACGGCGTGAGCCAGGCGCCCGCGCCGTTCCATTTCCGTTTGGTAACACCATTCATCACACAGCGACAGCCACACGCGCACCAGGGGAAGCTGGGATACACTCCAACACACCTGCACAACACTGCAGCCTGCCACTGCGCACACACACACACACACACACACACACACACACACACACACACACACACACACACACACAGATACACACTCACACACACACACACACACACAGATACACACTCACACACACACACACACTCACACAGATACACACTCACACACACACACACACTCACACACACACACACACTCACACTCACACAGATACATAGGGGCATACACACACACACACACACACACACACACAGATACATAGGGGCATACACACACACACACACACACACACACACACACACTCACACTCACACTCACACTCACACTCACACTCACACTCACGCACGCACAGTGGGACATACACATTCAAATACACACACGTATACACACACACACACACACAAGTAGACATGTACAGTACACTCATAACCAAGTATACAGAAATGTATACCTACATGCGCAGACACACAGGTATACAGACAGGTACATACATGCACACACACCGGTATGGACACTAGCACTCACACATGTACATACACCCACACCCACATGTGCAGGTACACGTGTGCACGCACACACATACAGGTATGAATGCACACATACAGTAATCACTGTCTGATCACACTCTGGACCGGAATGAGTACATGTCAAACGTATACATACAAGTATTCACGCACACACATACAGGTATGAATGCACACATACAGTAATCACTGTCTGATCACACTCTGGACCGGAATGAGTACATGTCAAACGTATACATACAAGTATTCACGCACACGCAAAGGCAAAAAGCCCACTTTGGACTTCATGCTTCATCGGGCCCGACCTGCTGAGGATCTTCACCTGTTCGACTGTAAAAGCAGGTGTGACCTGCACACAGACGTCCTCTCCATGTCCGCCATACCATCGGGGTGCGTTTCCCCGGCGAGGGGAAGCCTGGGACAGCCGTCAGGAGCGTTTCGTGCGGAACGGCTGTAGACCATGCAATAAATACAGCGCTGTAAACATTAATGGGACACAAATTGCTGGTGCAACAGCAACAAGACCAGGCTCAGTCGGACGAGCCGAAAAACCTTTAGAAGATGTTTTGCTCAACAGCGAGCTCGGTTGTAAATGCTGTGGCTTTCAGCGGGGGTTCTGTAGCTGTTTATCCGCGCAACAAAGCGCTATTTTCAGGCTCCGCGTTTCAAACTCGCCGGAGCCCCTCGGTGCCACAACAGCGCCGTAAACTCGGCAGTAATTATTCTCCGCGAGTATTTGACAGTCATTCCAACAGCTGTGTGCATATCTATAAATCTTTAATGCGCTGGTTCGTTTCAGAAAAACAATTTTCCAGCATCGCTGAGGCCAGACCATTTCAACATCAGCGTTTCCGACCTGGAAAGCCTAGGAGGGAGGTTTTTAGGACTTTGTCTAAATAAAAAAAAAAACCCATGTGCAGACACCTCTCATTAGTCTTCATTAGCCTTCACCGAGAATCGTCTAATGAAGGTGTCTACGACGATGCCCCCCGTCCTGCCTGACGCGTTTTTACTTTGGCAGTAAAAAGGGATATTTTGTTGTGCTACTCTATATTAAATGCGTAAAGACGGCATGTTCTAGCTGTGTGCTGAAGATTCCATTCGCAGTTTGCAATATACCGCGTACTCGGTTAAATTCAACAAACGGCAGTTTCACAGATGCCAAGAAATCGACCCGAACAAGGCAAAGTGCCAATGTTTTAAATACAAAAGCTCGTTTCCATTTTTGCTTAAAAAAAAAGAAAAGAAACATCTTTATAACAACAAAGAGGCATTGCTGTGAGTGACGCAGGAGTCTGACAAGATATATTATGTGGAAAAAACTTGAACTAACAATTTGCTCTCATGCTGCCCTTTTTAAAAATGACAGTCTGGTGTGGGTCTCATCTGAGGGCCTCGGGTTAAAATCCCTCTTGAGGCATTGCTGTTGTGACCCAGTTGCTTTACCTAACTCTCCATCAAATCCCATCTGAATGGACGCATGTAGGAAAGTTTAAGTTCTTAAATTGTAGGGACGGTTCGGTGCCCCTGAATTCAGGAATTATGTTCTCCATTTCAAACTTGAGCTGTTCTTTAAATCAGAATCGATTTGGTGCATGCGCATTTTTTGTCAGACATCGAAAATTCCCCAAAGTCTCTGGGAATGAGCACTTTAAATATCCCTGAAATTTAATCTGCTCCACGATATTCCGCTCACCCTGACTGTATCCACTCCTCTCGGCTCAACATCCCCCTGGCGGACAGCGGAACTGCAGACAGGCAGAAACGCCACACCGAAGGATTCTGTGATACTTATGTGGTGCTCTGCCCTCAGTCTCCACAAACCCAGCCACTGGGTTCTCCTCCTTTCCTCATGTTAGCATGTTCATTTTTCTCCATTCCTCTACATCTCTCTGTTTCTCTGTGTCTGTGTGCCCTTGATCTGTTGGGTGAATGGAGTGAACTTAGGAACAGGTAGAATGGAGCGGAATTCTTCTCTTTCCCTCTCTCTGTCTCTCACTCCCCCCCCCCCTCTCTTTCTCTCCCTCTCCCTCTCTTTCTCTCACTCCCTCTCCCTCCCTCTCTTTCTCTCACTCCCTCTCCTTCTCCTTCTCTCTCTCCAGAGTGGCAACACAATGGCAGTTTACAGACTGACAGAGGCATAACAGTGCCCCCTCTTCTTCATCTCTGTCATCTTCCTCCTCCTCCAGCCCCCACAAGGAGTGCTGACATCATCCTAATTACACCCTGCCCCCCTGCTCCCCAACAGCAAACAAACAAACCCAGGGAGACTCATTACAGTGTTTGGGGAAAAAGTCCTGATTCATTACAGGAATAGCAGGGAAAATACACAAACCAGACACTGACAGAGTATGTGTGTGTGGGTGCATGTGTGAGTGAGTATGTGTGTGTGTGTGAGAGAGAGAGAGAGCGAGAGAGAGAAAGAGAGAGAGAGAGTGAGTGTGTATAAGTATCTGAAATAACTGGGCTGGCTATAAAGTGTAATTGTATCATCACTGCAATGACATTAGTAGTTATGTTTTTACTTGATTTACTTTCCTATCTTAATGCCCTTTCAGAGGGTACAGCACATTGTGGACCCTTGCACTGGTTAAGATGGCAATAGTGACCCACAGTTTTACTGTTTTACAATCTACATACTCTTTAGCCGAGTGAATGTAGTCCCACACCAAGCTGGCTCATTTTATTATTCCACAGCAGTTTGTACTGAATTAAAGTTTTCCATATTAACTAATTACCACTTTAGAAAATAAGGACTCATCACATTGCTGCCATCTTTACCAGTATGGACTTAACTAAAATAATCTGTCCGTGTTTGAGATGAACACCCTGCTCAGAGGTGGTGCTGCTGTTTTTGGTGATTGTGTTTCTGTACGCTGCTTTCAGGTGCTCAGCATGACTCTACCTGCCAGCCCAGAAGCACCTGCAAGCAGCCGTTTCAGGGGCGGACGCCCACAGCCCAGCAGCCATGAACTTCCAAAAGTCCCCCTGAGACATGCGACACAACAGCAGAAATACAGCTGTTTTGGGGGGATGAAAAGAGTAACATTCATAATACCATACACATAGCAAGAGCAAAAAATATTAATAACTTACACAACAACTATATTGTCATTTTTACCATTAACACTACTGTGACTAATAATACACATCCACAGTATACAGCTACTTTTGCATCAGAACATTCTCCAAGCCTGAGTTCATTTGGAGAGGGAAGTGTTGCACACTGGAAGATGACAGACAGACAGACACAGACAGACAGCTGCAACTGCAATCTGAGTTCGTCTGTGTTGCAGAAATGCCCCAAATATGCAAAATTGTTTTATTAAATTGTTACATCGTGAAAAAATATTTTAATATTACCATTTTATATGTTTTAACTGGCCATTTGTACCCGTTTTATTTTTTTTCAAGCAGCCTGCATTTGATGCGCTCTGGCACATTTTACTTGCGTCTCTACTTTCTCAGTAAAATGCGTCCACGTTTTACATTATCACCATACCACACACTTAAAAAAAAGGTAAAACAGAGGGGTTATTTTAATACTGTATTTTTTTCAAGAACAACAAAGATTTTCAAACGGAATACAGTACAACTGAAAATCTGCTGCAGAGAATCTACTGGTTACGCTTCAACATTCCTTCAAACTGAAGCTGGACTAAAAACACAGAAAACAAATCAAATAACATAATGTTCTTCACCACAGCAATGTGAAAGAGGGGGCGGGGCTATGTGGGCGGGGCATTATTGCATCAATCAGCCGTGAGCAGGACAACACTTTCATTCTACATAATTTTCCAAAAATACCGAGAGGGGAAGAAGGGGAAAAACAAGTTGAAAAAAACACACATTTCTCCATTTCAGTCCCTTTGCAAGACAGAGAAACTGCTTCAGAAACATTTTATAGAGCTGATGAAATGCATGTATCAATATTTATATATATATATATACGTATATATATTTTTTTTGCTTTTTGTGTTTCTTATCCTTTTCGATCTTCAGGTCTCCCTGTGTCACAGATGCTGCCCCCTGCAGGCCGTGATGAGGAAATGGTCACGGCCTCCGGAGCTGGGAGGGAGAGGAGGCAGCAGAGAGGGGGGAGAACCTCGCCTCCTTTCCCAATGCCCACGAAAAGTCGGCCGCAGGAAAGAAACGGTCAAAAAGAGTAAAAGCATGATATTTTTACAAGTTGTCATGGCAACGGGGTGGAGTACCGGTGAGGGACACGCCACGCTGTCCTGCCATGGGGGTGGGTGTGGTCGAACCCCGCCCTGGGAGACGGGCATCAGCCAAGGGAGTCAAGGAGCCCCATCTGCCCCTCTTCCCGGCCAGGGAGAGTCTGTTGCCGTGGTGACGCTGTCCTTCTGCTCCGTCTGCCACCTCTGACATGCTGGGATATGCGTGGGGGGGGTGGGTCGGGGGTCCTCATCAGTACATTATGGGGGTCTTGATGTACGCTCTGTTTTCTGTGGGGGGGGTACACAGCAGGAGAGCAGAGTTAAATCAGGAGCGCCTCGGCACTCTCCCGGAACACATCACTCCTCAGGCTGCTCTGCGTCTGCCGTTATCTGCGGCTCCGTTCCTCCCAAACACGCTGCAGAGATTACACCTTCACATTTCACTCATTTATACGGCTGGATTCCCTGCAGAGGACAGTACCTGCTTACAAGCCCGGCACTTTAACCACTGCACAACCCAGGATGTAAATAAGCACAGCAATCAGAGAAGGACAGAGACACAGAGAGAGAGGGAGAGAGGATACACATCAGTCCTGTGTAAAGACTGCCTGGCCCCTGAAATACCCCTCAACAAAACCACTTCATCTGATATGATTTGGAAGAAAAATGTGCCAAGGGCTGCTGCAAAACATTTCTTTAGCAGACAGATTTAAAATAGAACAATATCTGTAGCTTTTTTACATACTGTCCATTTATATAACAATAATAATAATAACAACAACAACAATAATAATAATACTTATCATTATTATTATTATTATTATTATTATTAGCAATATGCAGCAGAAGTAGCTCAAAGACACTGGATGTGTGTAGCACCTGGCTTTTGCCCTGTTTGAAGAGGGTTTGTGACCTGAGATCCTACAGAGTCTCTTTCCTGCTACAGCAGTATTAGCCTTGTGTGCCCCACTCCCAAGGAGAACTTGTCAAAACACTCATTTATAGCTTCCTGTCTCCTGGGAAATGGAGCTTTTTAACTTTCCCACAGGGAAAAAACTTTGGGTTGCATGTTGTAATAAAAGCCTAAATTCATGCAGACTCAAGCAAAGCTGCCATTAAGACTACATTCTGGAGACAAACCCCCCCCCCCCCTCTTCCACACACACAATATGAAGAGCTTTACAGGCTCTCTGGCTGTCAGGTTCTACTCTGAAAAAATATGCACTTTTAGTCTGGGGACAGCTCAGTAAACAGACCCTCTGTTTCTACCTAATTACAGAGTACTGGAATATTTATTTAGTGAGTGCAATATTTCCTTCCTTTGTCAGTGAAATGTTACCAATTGATTGGTCGGTTATGTCACATGGTTAAGTGACCAATCCTGTCATGAGGTCACAGAGCTATTTGCCTGCACCCCTGTGAGAGCACAACCACACACTGGAACCCTGACAGGGTGTGATCAGGAGCGGGACATGGAGGAAACCTCTCAAACGCCTCTCAGAAGCTGCACAGCATCACATGAAACAAACCGTGACACGGACCCCGATCCCTGCGGTTTCACTCTCCGTCTCAGTCCAGCACTCAGGGAAAGTACCTGTTCTGCACACAACTGCCAGCCCGACTGCCTGCAGCTCCACGCGAGTTAACCAGGTGACAGAGGCACCAGATGCAGAGAGTTAACAGCTTCAGCCAGCATTTCCCTCCTCTCTCTGCACACATAAACTGCAGCTTCCCTGTAGCAGTGGGGGGGGGGGCTGTAATGACCCCCCCATGCCTCGCTGGCCCCGTTATTTTCTGCACATCCAGCAAACTGTTTACTTTGGGCAGATCTGGGACTGTAAAACTCTGACCCGCCTCTCAGTGGTAGCGGCTCCCTCTCTCCGACCAATTACTGACCTGCAAACGTCTTCCGGAAAAAGGATGGTGCCCTGGGGTCTCGTTTAGGGAGTGCAGCCGGCTCTAAAGCAGGTCGTTTTGTGTTTTTTCGCATGGTGTGCAAATGCATAATTAGCTCCGGTGGTTGTTCTGATAGCTGGCCTGAAACAGGTACCCTACCTGCCATGATGAATGGGGGGGGGGGGGGGGGGGCGTAATACGCTCAGAATAAGGAAATGAGAACATTGCTATATAAACGCAAGCACCCAAAGCAATAACTCTACACCTTTTCCACCACTCCCCCACACACACACAAACGCACACACACAGATACACACATGCAGATGCATACACACTCACAAAGATACACACACACAGATATACACAGACACACTCACACAACCTCTGCTGCAGAGTAACGGTATAGTCTGGGGCAGGTGTGGGTGGTGCTGGGGGTGGGGGGTTGGGCAGGTGTAGGTAGTGGGGCGAGGGCTGGTGCGGGTGGGGTGGGTGGTGGGGGCGGTGTGGGTTAACTGGATTCCTCCAGGTGTTCTGTGTAAATGCAGCAGGCACTGACAGGTGTACACGACGCTCTCCCCTCTCTCTCAACCCTGGTCTCTGAAGCCACTCAGGTAACGTTCCCCACCTCTCACTTTATTTCACATTAAAAAAAATGGCAGTAACTGGTACAGAGCTCACAGCAAGAGAGAGAAGCCAGAGGCATTAACACGGCCGTAACAAAGGCTGTATCAGTCAGAACACGCCAGCACAGGAGCTCATAACAGGCTGCTGCCAGAGGCATTAACACCGCCGTAACAAAGGCTGTATCAGTCAGAACACGCCAGCACAGGAGCTCATAACAGGCTGCTGCCAGAGGCATTAACACGGCCGTATCCGTATCGGGGAATCGAACCAGCAACCTTTAGTTTATGAGCCCTGAGTGTTATCACTTTGCTACACTGCCACCCCACTGTAGGTTAATAATGCAGTGCTACGTTCACAATACTTAAATTACAGTGCAGTGTAATGTCAATGCCAGAACTAAACCCAGCCCCACTGACTGCTCAGTGCCAGGAATCCCGTGTTCACAGCTGGGATTGAGTCTCTCAGTCCATCAGACTTGTCCTGCAAGCCTCAAAACGAGAACCGAAAATGAAGAGGAGAAGGCCGATCAGGTGATTCAGGGTAGAGAAAACCCTGATCCATACCTGGTAAGGCTGAGTTTTCCTGCTGACTCTCGCTGTGTTCTGTCTCCACCTCTGGTATCACTGCCTCTGTGATCGGACAAAACCTTCGTTACACCACTTACACACACCGTTAATCAATTAACAGAACATACAGCAAGGAGCTATAATTAATTTAACGAGTGTAACCTTATAATAAGCATTGAAATTCACACTTAATTGATACACATATCACTTATGAGGCATTAATGAGGTGTTTTAGCAGACGCCGGCAGTTAAACGAATATGGTCATGCAGAACCACGCTTATCTACCATATTTAATTTCCATATCCACTTCAAAGAGGCTGCAGGTGTGAATGACTAGCTGTTCAGCGTCTGTTAAAGCCCTGTTCCTGTGATAACTGAGTGCTTCACAGAGTGCTCTGTATGTGCGCGTGTGTGAGCGAGCACATGTGAGTGTGTGCGCGTGTGTGTGAGCGCATGTGAGTGTGTGTGCGTGTGTGTGAGTGTGTGAGCGTGTGTGTGTTTGTGTGTGAGTGAGCGCATGTGAGTGTGTGCACATGTGTGTGTGTGTGAGTGTGTGCGTGTGTGTGTGTGCGTGTGTGTGTGTGTGCGTGTGCGTGTGTGCGTGTGTGTGCATGTGAGTGTGTGCACATGTGTGAGTGTGCGAGTGTGTGCGTGTGTGAGCGCATGTGAGTGTGTGAGTGTGTGCGTGTGTGAGTGTGTGAGTGTGTGAGTGTGTGAGTGTGTGAGTGTGTGCGTGTGTGCGTGTGTGTGTGTGAGTGTGTGCGTGTGTGCGTGTGTGAGCGCATGTGAGTGTGTGAGTGTGCGCGTGTGTGAGTGTGAGTGTGTGAGCGTGAGCATACACCAGTCCCTGTGATGGGCTGGGGATTGTATCGGCAGGGCTCACTGGTTCATCAGCGTTACCACAGTAAAGTCAAATGAAAAAGAAAGAACGCTTCCTGACTGAAGTCCTGTCTAATCAGCCGTCGGTAAATGCAAGCAGATGTGGACTCCTTTCCGCACATTAGTTATACGCACATAATTTGTCCACTTAAAATGTTGCGAGATAAAGCCATGCAGAATCGAGCAGCTATTACAATTACTTGCCATTTTAAACTGTGGCAAATTTATTTCCTGGCCTGTGCGATAAGCATCTGTCTCAGCTTCCTGAGTCGGGGCGGATGACGGAAAAGCCTCCAACCGTGGCACCAGCACCAGGCAGAACAGCAAAAAGGAGCAGGTGCAATTACAGGGGTGGGGGTGGGGGGAGGAGGGCGATCTCTATCTGTGCTCCATGTGCAGTAATGCACCTATGACTATGTACACTGTGCTTTTATGTACCCGGCTTTACGACGGCGGGTTATGTGTGTTTGCTAGCTGCCTCTGCGCTGGTGCTGGCCAGACCGTGTCCCTCTGTGCCGCTCTGTTCTTAGAGGAAGACGTGGAGAGGCA